>NC_054542.1:34138768-34151268 GCF_017654505.1 Polyodon spathula | reverse complement strand
TTTAAAAAAAAGAATATGTACAGTATGTAAAATGTGAACAACTACACTCTAGTGAGGTCAAACTGAGGTTTCAAGCTATAGGTGCAGTATTTATAGGACTGCTTGATATTGACTATTCAACCTCCATATCTCTGTTACACGGCAAACCAGCAATCCCTTCAGGACAGTTGACAAGAAACTATAAATATAATTACTTTGAATTGAATTGATCTAGACCATAGTGTGAATGTTACTGGGATATGATTGACAAGTGTATTGTTGTTCAAAGTTAAAGTTTATTCCTTGGTAATCAAATTTCAGAATGTATATTCAATGGTTCTCTAAAAGAGCACCCTGGTATAAACCTGTATGAGGCCCAGCTATCGATTTGGACCCAGTAACTCTGAAAAATGAGCTCATTACAAATGGATGGCTTTTCCTTATCTGTCACCTAATTGCTACAAAATACAGTTTCAATGATACAGGCTATTTAAATACACCAATATAACAATAGTTACATCTAGAAAGGAGATGGCAGTTACATTTAAAAGCTTTTTCAAGCATTCTTGTAGACTTTTAGAAACGGATTAATTCGTTTAGCATCTCTGCAGGGGATATCCCATAAGAACCTGTTTGAGATACATATTTTCAATGTTATGGAAACTGCCAAATTGTATTCTTTCTGGTTTCCAAACACTTTGAGAGATTGGCTTCCCAATCACTACACAATATTCAGTTATACCGTAGGTCTTGTCAGTGATTTCAGTAACGTTTCTAGCTACCTAATATGGCAACAGACTGAGTTGACATTTCATTTTTCAGTGTTATTTCAATGTAGGAAACATCATTAACCATTCCACTAGAAAAGTCAGTCTTTGTATGGTTTCTAAAGCGTTAAAGGATAAGCAGATGTCTAGCATTGCTTAATGCTTGTTTATGTGTGACTAGGGATACAAATTCTTTTTGGGCTGTCTGCAGCAAATTTCTCACCGGCCTTCAAAAAAGACATTTCTTAAAACGCCTGTTACTAAGGCCTTGACATGAAATATTTTAGTTGCACTGTAGGGATCGAAAGCTCCTGTTAAATATTTGAGGGTACATTTCCCTCCCACACACAAGGCACCGAGGAGCTTGTCTGAGAAGACAGCTTTGTAATGTGACAGGTGACGGTTATGTGTGTGGTGCAGTAGAAACCAACAGACAATGTTAACCTATCAGTGTGGTTCAGTTGGTGGAGATAGGCCCCCCTGCATCCTATCATCTCCTTTCGTCAATTAAATCTACCTTATTTAGCTGTCAGTCACCCCTATCTAGCTGTTTGGGGTTTTTTCATTTCCTTCCCTCCTGCTCTAGAATGTCAATCGCGTTTGCATCGGTCTCCGCTGGAGGTTAGAGATTCCACTTTCTCCAACCCTTTGTTAAGCTTTGCTTCCACAAGCCAGAGAGGACCCCTGGCCAAACCCCTCCTTTAGCATGCATGATCCCTTGTCGTCTTCTTTTTCATATACCAATGCCTCTATTTATGTGAGGGTCCCCAAGTGGTGGGACCCCTCTATTTCATGTTGGGCGGAACTTCTCTCATGTGTTTTAATACATACTAATCCATGTTTTTCTTTTTTCGGTTTGCGAGCCTCTTCGTATGTCGGATCATCTCAGATATGTTGACCCCTCTTCGTATGTCGGGTTACCTCAGAGACGGAACCCCCTTCTGTATGTTGGGCCTTTTTTATATGTTACTAACTCCATGTCTTTAATCACTACATCAGGTGGCCTTCCTCCACCCCATAAAATGAAAAAGATGGGATTTACTGAAGCCTGCATTTCTTCATCTTGATCTAGCAGAATGGAACAAGTGATATGTATTTTCAGCTTTTGTTCACTGAGATTTAGATTAAATAAGGAGAGATGTCATCTCTGCATCACATTTTAAATTCTCTTGGGTAGTACTCTGTGGGAATTTGTTCAGACTAGTACAATTTCTGTAAAGCTCCTTCTATAGAAAAAGGTTTGGCGTTTCATGCCCTAATGGTTTCTTAAAAGTTTTCCACCTCAATTCACTCCATTGGCAGGCAGCAGGGGTTTCTTTATCTCACACCCACACTTGTTAGAACTATCTTTCACTAATCTCAAATTGACTCACTGCAGCATTGTTATGAACCAGTAAAATTATGCCCAATGGATAACTCTAGAATGGTTTTACACTCTGTGCAATCTCTTACAGTAATTCTGAACTTCAAAAAAGTGACTTTAAACACATACTGTAATAAGAGATATAATGGTGGACTACAGCAGATATTGATTGTAACATAAAACCTCTCCCATTTTCCAGAACTCTATGAATTGTCATAACAGAAATCATTTTAAAGCTACCGTGGTAAACATGAGTCTTTCTAATTGATGTCACTGTGAAGGATTGCCCAGTTTACTTTGACTCTTAATAAAAGCAAATACTGCATAATATGAAAATAATGTTAGCAATATTAGACAGTACTAGATAGATACAGCGGTATTTTGAATTTGTACATTCTAACAGGAGGAAACAAGAAGAATTGTGCACCCTCTAATCCAATTTGGGATGCTTTCACTATTTCCATGCAAGTGCACTGCAGGTCGGGTAAAATCCATGCATCTCCATCCAGTAATAAATAAATAAATAAATAAAACACTATGAAACAAAAAGTGATCTCCCAGAGATAACACACAAGTGGCATAGATGTTGAAAGCTATATCTCACCATTTTTAAATTTGAGAAAATAATGCATAGGGAATTATTATGCTATTCTCCATGCTTTGGATGTACTATAGGTGAGTCATTTTTATTGCTTATTCCTGTTGTATACCCTTTATGGAGACTGTACACAGTTTAAATACATACTGGAAGCAAACAAACCTGAAAGCAGTGATTATTTTGATGGGCACTACTGCTTTAATGTACGTAAGCTTGCAAAGTAATCCCAGTAATTGTTACCCAATATGTATTACAATCACTCTGTAGACACTTTTCCTATGTGAAAGATGCACACGTAGGTCAAATGAGTATTTGATTTTAATTGGCAAAAAAAAAAAAAAAAAAAATTGAAATGCCTTTTGTGCTTTTTTCAATGCTGCACTTTTGTCATGAAGAAACACAATCTGCATTGAAAATACAGGAGTTGCATTTGGAAGTTTGAGTTCTTGTTTAGGAAAAACAGCTCAATGTTTTGTTTTTTATACTGGGCTAGATTCCCAAAGCTATGTACTTTTATCCATAGCATGCCAAATACAATTCTAAAATTAATAGATGCATCTTAAAACTATTTACAAGCCTCTGCATTAAGTATCTGAATTGTTTATTTATTTTTTGGCAATTTTCTTGGGTGTGTTTTTCCGTTCTGAAAACAAAATGGCTGATATATATATATATATATATATATATATATATATATATATATATATATATATATATATATATAAAATATTTCTATAACAAAAACGTAATGCATCCCAGTTGTTTGTCATTTATTTCCTTTACAAGAACTCAGACTGTCAGAAGATTCAGACTTTGGCTCCTCTTGCCTGTGCCTATCATGTTGTTTTTCTATGACTGACGTGTTTTCAATGTCTCCTGTGTTCCTTCATCCAATATCGATATTAATGAAAATGTATGTCACATAGTAAAATGTAAGACCCATGAAATGATAGCTATACATGTTAGGTAAGATTTACGGGATTTATTGCACCATTTCTGTGTATTTTAAGGATATGCTTTGACTCCAGGGTTCAGACAGTCACTTAATTACTAAGGTCATGTTTTATTTAACAAATTAGTTCCCCTTCAAGATCAACATGATAGCAGATGTTAATATTTCAAAATTCCCTGGTGCAGTGTAGTTAGCAAAGTCAGTTATTCAGATTTTACAAATCATGTCTTTATGGAATATTTGGTTATATTTTTAGTTGCAATTACAAATCCAACAGGATCTTTAAAAAAAAAAAAAAAAAAACTTTGATTGACTGATATTAACTAAGATAAAAAAAGTGTATTATCAAATAAAAATTGCTGCAATAATAACAATACAAAAAATACTCTGTGAATACTGAAAACACATCATGCATTTCAGCTAAATTCACCATGTCCGTTTTTATCGTGAACTTAGATCACTTCTTTATCGCTAAAATGAATGATTTTAAGTGTCTTACAAATAATAGCCTCCCCGTTTTAAGGGGTTGGAGAATGAAATAACTATTTAAGAATTACCCAGGGAAGGAAGAATTTAGCCAGGCCTGCGTGTTTACCTCAGCTGGTTAATAAAATTAATGAAATCCCCTGTTATGGGGTGTTAAATGGCCTCTTGAGTACACAGGACCCTGATTTAACATTTCATCTGCAGGATGGCACATCTGCAGAAGACTATGAACAGTGCTCCCTGCTGAGCAACCAATGCATCTTTATACACTACAGTATCTGGGTGTCCATACTGACCAGGCGCAACTCTGCTTCTGATAACTTGTGTTAGAAGTAGAGTCCAAGTTGTTTTTGGCTACAGACTAATGTAAAGGAAACCTCATTAAAAACTAGGAACATATTTAGGGGTAGATGTACTAAAGTGTTGCGCCTGTCGCAATCGTTGCAAACCACATGCAAACCAGTCGGAAGTGTAGCGTGAAATGTACTAAACAAACACAACACTGTTAGCATCATTTTACTGAATGCTTTGCAGCCGCAGTTCTTATTTGTGCTTTAGACTTAAGTTAATATGCGATTCTGGGCGTTCCTGCAGAAATTTGCAAAAACATTTTAATTGAAGGATCAAAAATTGTAATAATATGTACTAAAGCTCTGGGAAATTGCGACACTTATAATTGCATCAATTTGTTAAGAATTTTGAAAGCATTTTTAAACAGTTGCAGTTGTTTCTGGCGTTTCCCAGTCTGCTTTTTCTCGTGTATTGCCAGTTGTGCTCTATGTATTTTTAAGACGAACATCCAGTACCTAATTTACACTAAAGTCACGGTGTACTTACAAGTCTTGAAAACAAATTTCTATGACATTTCTGGTTTTCCCAGCGTGTTGGGAGCAATAGGCTGCACATGTGGCACTAACCTCTCCAGCTCATTCTGAGCATCTGTATAGGAACATGATCTATTGTGTGTTAATTGTCTAGGCTACTAAGTAGACCAAGTTAAAATTAATAATAAAAAATAAATAAATAATAACAAAAAAACCCCTAAAATCATTTAGTTTCAGTTTAGAATAATATTTTATTCGCATTGCACATCAATGTGTACAGTGCAGCAGCATGATTTATTTTGTGTTACCAGTAGCCTAAAGTAAAAATAAAGTGTGCTAGGTATTCATTTGATTTTACTACTGTACTGTTTACTGTATAGGCCTATTTATATTTGTACATAGTGTAATGTGCAGCGTATCCAAAACACATTAGTATTATTTCAGCGCAATGACTTGTATTTTAAATACACAGTATTTAAATAGGTAAAATGAAGACGGAACAGAATGCATTGTGCAGATGCCGTTTACATTTAATCAAAAACAATGATATTTTGATTCTTGCACCCTTGCATGTATAGACGTTATCCTTCGGGCTCCCTCTGCTGCAGCAAACCACAACTCAACTGTCGCTATTTTATTGAAAAAATGTCGTACAACTCTCGCTAGAGATCTTGCTAAAATGATGGATATAATATTTAAATTTGTATATTGTGGCTGTCTTCATTAACATATGTTTTCTTAGTACACACAACAAAATCAAAATGTGCACTTTGCAAACTGTCGTAACAAAAATGCTAATTGCAGTATGTTTGTGCTGCGACTGGCCCATCTTAGTGCATCTACCCCTTAGCCTTATGAAAAATAACCATATTTTATGTCCCGTAGGCACTGAAACAAACAGTTTTCGTTTAACAATGCATGTCCTGTCAGATGGCATTATTTCAGAATGATTTTACTATATGATTTTCAGGTACCTTGTGTTTTTAAAGGTTTGCAATAAGGCTTGGCTCACAAATATTGTTATTTTAACACAGCTTATAGAAGTACTGCCCACCTTAATACTTTCTAAGTAAACTTGTCCCTATTAAATAATAATCATTATAATTGGCTGTTAAAGAGTTTTACTGCCAGCAACCAATCAGAGCTGTCCTTCTAGCATCCAGCCAATCGCAGTCCACCCTCTGAAGAGATCTGTATGTCAGTTCCAAGATAAACATCCATGTTCCACCATGACCAAGGTTACCCTCAGCTAGTGTTGGTCTCTTGGGAATTTGTGGCCAAATATCGCAGTGTGTGCCATGTCACTTTATTTCACCTGCCTGAACTATAAAGATGTCTTAGTGTTATGAGTTCCAGTTGAGCATGTGAAAATACTGGAAATCGGATCTGAATCCCTCAAAATCTACAAACCATTTTGCAGGATGCTCCTACATTGAATGTGCTTACAATAAGGTCACTCTCTTGTCATGTTATTTATAAGTACAAGCAAATGAAGCGTACAGCTCTTACAAATCTTAAGGACTGAACCACTCAGCAGTTGAACAGTTTGAAAATTGGTTTTACTTCCAGTACATGAATGGAACTGTGAGGCGAGAGTGTATTAAATGGAATGTCCAGACAGTAATTTATGTGTACAGAAATAAGTATTTTTATTATCTATACACAACAAAATAATTAAATAACAAAAGAAAACAAAATGGTGTGAGGGAAGGAGTGCAGGGGTGAAATCCAAAACAGACCGTGAGAACTCGTCTTTAATCGTCTTCGTGGCGAACCATACATAAACAAAAAAAGACAAAGGAAATGTTAGTGTTTTTTAAAAAATCCCGCTGCATCAAACTAGTCTCTCCCTCCACCCGTTACTCCTCCTATTTTACTTTCGGACCAACCCCGAACACAGTAGTACGTTCCCTTTAGTATGTAATGTCCCGCCTCTGTAGTCAGTGGAACACCAATCCCCAACTGACAAGTGTCCTTATCCTTCACTTGACTCCAGTGGCTGGAATTTACATACTCGTACTTCTGCCCCTCACCAAGGTGCCGCCCCTCAAGAAGATGACTTTTGCCATGGTCACGAGATCTTGGTAAGGGAAGTCCCGAGTTGGTTTGATGCCATCTACTGTCGGGAGGCTGAATCACAGACCGAAATCCCTTTGACTCATCGCAGGAACTGTCTCTTTTTTATATTGTTATCGTTAATATTGTGCACATTTCAGACTCCTGTGATTGAGGAAATAGCAGAAACCCAGCTTCATGCATTAATGAACAATATGTTTGATCTATACAAGCTTACCAGGGTCCAAACCCCCCCCCAGACTATTCCATGGATTATTATTATTATTATTATTATTATTATTATTTTATATATTATTTATTTATTTATTTATTTTTACTCTTGTAATTAATTTCTTCCAAGCTGTTGATGAGTCGATAATGCTGACATCAGCATAAGACACTTACTTACCTCTTGACTACAGAGCTTGCTCTTTTGTTGAATGGTAAGACATTCGTCTTTGAATCGTTTTGGTTTGTGGTTTGCGTCCAGACCTTGTCTCACCATTCGGTTCAATGGGCTGAGATGGAAACTTATTACAATGGCACTCGATGGGAAGAATTCTGACTGCTGTGGTTGAACTAGGTAATTAAATATCCATGCTCTTTATATTATTATAGCTGTAGCATGTATACTGGCTTGCGAATGATTCTAAAGTCACTCCGAATCCTTGGGGACAGCACATGGTCGCGATTACGAGCCAGAAGAACGCCTCCTTGAGCCTAGGTGGATGCCCACTTGTTTTGTGCTAGAGGATGAGCTTTGATTAAGCAGGGGGAAATGTAATGAATCTCCTCCTAGTGGCTGATCAGTTAATAATACTGACAACAGCATGAGACATGTACTGTACTTGTATCGTGCTGTATCTGCTGAGTCATGTGATTCTCCCATAATTCTCGCAACTGGGAAATCATAGAGGCTTAATGTACTTTAATGAGGTTCAGCTCTATTTATTCTAAAGAATAATTTTATATATTGTGTACGACACTTTTTGTCATATAAGAGATGTGGTCATGTGCAATATACAACACTGTGACTCTGACAACCATTTTTACTGTGTTGGTAAGTAAGCTTCACCACAGGAATGATACATTGCAGCTATCACACATTGGGGGTAAAGTGTTTTTCTCTTCATTTGTAGTAAAAGCTAAAAATCAGGAGCTGATGGAATCTTTAAAAGATTATTAACTTCCTGCATAAAATAACGACTTTTGTGAAGGGCTTGGGCTTGTAACAGTAGGGTTATTTACTATATTGCCACTCTTGTTTTTCTGACATACAGTATTGTCTCATATGGCAAATGAGAAGCACAGTTCTCCCTGTGCACCAGTATATCAGAACAGTTTTCATTTTCAGTCCCATCCAGTGCTGTCAAGACATACTGTAGATAGCCAGGAAGCAGAAGTATGATGAAGGGCAAGGAGAGGGCAATGATCTTATAATGAGGGAGGGTGAATGGTTAAAGCAGATCAGATTTATTTTCTTTTAGTCTTCTATACTGTCTATTTTTTTTTTTTTAACTACAAATTTTAGATCATTCATGTTTTGCTTGTTCTTTGTATACAGCTATTGTATTATCAGACTCGCACCCCAGAGCAAAGGCTTATTTTTGTCTGACAGATAACAAACTTGGGAAGACTGAATAAAAAGGATATTGATTTACAGAGCAAAACTACTGATGTAAAAATAGCTCTATGGGAGGAATGCTATTTATTTTTATTAAAGGACCATACAAAAGAGCTTGCTAACATTACTGCTTTTATCGAGTGTCTGATATTTAAGTTGTGTGTAACTGTATATTATCTTGATTTGATTAGGATCTTCGCAATTGTTTTTGACTATTTAGCTCTTAATATGTTTGATCCTCCACCACAGAATGCAGAGCACTATGGATGATTGATTATTGATTTGCTTTTGCAAGTAAGTACTTTTTTGCCAAATTTCATCTCGCCAAATGGTATTAGGAAACTGATGTAGCGTTTGTGGCCGAGACTGAAAATCAAATGATTTAGTGATGTTGTGCATCTCTCGTTCCCCACAGGATTTCAAACATGACGGGTCTCTGAATTAATTGGAAACCTAATACTTTCTAGCTAAGCTCTCTGGATGGGTTTCTGCATTGTTCTTGCTGAATGACCAGGAAATTCTCAGTGGGCATCAACCGACAGTTTCATCTCTTTATCTCCTGTGCATTTATCTATATTCTGCAGGCGACAGTGCTTTGAGATTGGTAGAATGTGATGTGTGAGAATAATGGCATTCTAATTAAATCGATGAATTCTCTCTTACAAGCACATGTGTTAACACTGAATCCATGCCCTGTAGCCAGTTTCCCTACTGCAAACTCTCAAAGGAATTCAGAGTGGCAGTATGTTTTTATATCACATACATTATGTGTATTAATATTGAATGATGACTTGAAATCAGGAACAAGTAGGTTAATTTGAAGGCCTTTGTGTATGGGATGTTACCTGTCATTTTTTATACTATTCCTTAAATAAAAAAATAAAAAAACCTTTATGGGGCGAGTCAGAACACCATACCATGTCAGCTTTGAGGCAAAATTCAGAGGGCCCCTTTCTCACTACGATCTCCATTTCCTACCTCAATCCTGTCTCAATCTAGTCCTCCCGCGTAGTCTGGATGAGGCCAGCTGCACGTAGTTCTGGGTAGCAAGGTTCCACCTCCGCTCCCGAGCTTGGTCTTGAAACCTCATTACCAAGCTTACCCCCCGCCGATATGTCAGTCTAGGGTGGGCAGAACTGGAGCTTCTCTTTGGCTCATATCTTATCATATCATATGTGTGAATCGTGCCCAGGCTCGTATCATATCCTCTGCCATCACCACCAAGCCATAGCGCGGTATCCTCCCGAACAAAGGGCTTCATGGCTAGGCCTTTTCTGTCTCCACCATTTCCAGAATACCGTATCAACCCTATTGGTATAGCGTCAAGGAAGATATCAGGAAAACGTCAGATTATCGATTTATCAGCACCCCACGGCCAATTCACCAGCAGCATCAATGTGTTTATCCCTCATGACCAGTTTTCACTGCAGTATACTACAATATCAGATGCCATCAAATGCATAAGAATAGCAGGACATGGCTAGCAAAAGCAGACATCACAGATGGCTTTAAAGTCATGCCCATTCACCCCTCTTTCTAGCAAGTCTCATTCTACTTTTCAACTCAATTACGTTTCGGATGTCGCAGCAGCCCCAAGATAGTCGACTCACTGTTGGAAGCACTCTGCTGGATTCTGTTACACTTGCCACATTCCCTTCCTCCTGCACCTACTAGACAACTTCCTCCTGATATCACCAACCTCACAAACAACAGCGCAAGCAATTGCGCAACTAAGAATGCTCTTCTCTACCCTGGGTGTCCCCCTCTCTGAAGAGTTCCTTGAAATTACCCTAGATACAATTAAATTTGAAGCCCGCCTTCCTCCTGCCAAACTACAGCGCCTCTGCAAGCTCATCAGATCATTTCAAAAAGCAAAAGCAATAAAAAAGAGAGATCTCCTATCTCTCCTTGGACACTAAAATTATGCTAATTGCATCATCCCACAAAGCAGGACATTCATGACCCTCTGTACTACCCCTCAAAACCTCAAGCTTCTATCCTCTTCTGTCCCGGACTCACTTTTCTATGATGATTTCATAGCAGCTCCAAATCTCAGCTGGTCCACGGTGCCTCACATGCAAGATTTCCCGGGCTGTTCAGGTCCCAGTGGTTTTCAAACACTCTCTCCTCAACAAAAATCATCATCTGTGTTGGAACTGTATCCTGTTGTAGTGGCCGTCTCTCTTGGGGACACCAATGGCCACGAAAATCCATTCTGTTTTTCAGTGACAACACATCCACAGTTCATACTATTAATAAAGTCCGGTCTTTATCTCCATTAGTCATGCAACTACTCTGCTGTCTGGTCTGGATATCAGTGTCAAACAACTTCATTATACAAGATCGCCACCTACCGGGCATTCTCAATAACGCTGTTGATGCTTTAACCCGAGACATTCTTTCCAAACTCATCAATACATTGCGAAATAGCTGCTTCAATCCAGCCGACGACCTCACCATGGAAACAGCTTTCCAATCCTGGGTCTATGCCACACTGACCTGTCCCTGGTTCCCAGCATCCTCTTCATCTTACATCTACAAGTTTCTAAGACTGATCAACTGCAGCAAGGGCAGTTCATCCAACTATCTAAAATTGACTTTCCCTTGTGCCCATTTTCATCCATATCCAAATACCTCGCCACCAGGAACTATGCTGTCCCTACAGACCTGCTATTCACGGACATATCCAGGACAGTTATTACAAGACATTGGTTCTCCTCCCATCTATCGGCTCTCACTTCAAGAGCCACCCTGCTGCCTCAGTTCTATGCACCGCACTCCTTCCGGATAGGAGCAGCTATTTCAGCAGCAAGCACACCTCATCAAGAGCCTGGAGCACTGGTCTTCATCAGCAGTAGAGACTTGTATCAGATCATCTCCCTCAGACGTTGCAACAGCCCATCAGTCAATTGTTAGCTTACCCGGAGTGGGGGTGCCCTCTCTGCCAGGACCACCAGAGGTTTTTCCCCATTAAAAAAATTAAACAAAGCAGGGTTTTTTTCCCTCTCCACAGCACAGATGGCCTCTAATCCATTGTTGTCATACTAACACTGCACCTTGTTTTTAATGTTCCTAGCTTACAGTGCCTATAGAAAGTCTACACCCCCTTGAACTTTTTTCACATTTTGTTGTGTCAGTGCCTCAGAGTGTCATGCTTTTAATGCATATAGAATCCAGTATATATGAATTGAATCTACAGTATATTCTACTCTCTGTATTTGGATACTAGAGGAGGACTCCTGTAGCCTTTATTGGAATGAGATCTAGTGACTGGGCATGTCAAATGTGAAGTCAACATTGTAATCTTCAAACCAGTCTTTGTTCTCTCCTGGACCAATGTTTAGGTGCATTTTCATGTGTGTACTGTTCATTCCTGTTAGGAAAGACTTTTTTTGAGAAATGTAGGTAAGGCTGCATGTGACCTTGGCTTTCCAGCTGAGGACAAGTTGGATGAGTTTGCACAATAATATGTCATTGTTTATTGATAGAATGCAGTCTTCCATGCTGACATCTGAAACCAAGACAAATTGACCAAACTTTTTGACTTCTTTTGAGGTATGAGAGTGAAATACGGAATGGATAGAAGTTCAGATCAGAGAAGAAAAGATTCAAAAGCGAACCTGTGTGCTCAAGATTTGACATTTTTTATGCAGGTTTTATAGTCGATTAATACTAATGGTCAGAATCCCTTCTGAGAGAAAAAGACCGGAGTCAGTTGGCATGGCTGTTTAGAAGAATCCTTCACCCAGTGTTATTAGAGTTCAGATTTAATGAGCATCATTTTAAGCACAGCCAGGACTGTAGGACTAAATCCCCTGGAGTAGGAAATGTTCAGCATGGGAGACAGTTTTG
>NC_054542.1:33961268-34133768 GCF_017654505.1 Polyodon spathula | reverse complement strand
TCACTTCAATTCAAACTGGCCCTTGTTGATGGGCGTGGAACATAAACATGCATGTTAGAGTCAGGTGTAGGCCTAGCTTCTTTCATTTAGGTTATTGTATAAGGGCATTCACAGCAGTTGATTTGGCTACATCCTAGAGTAGGTTTTCCTGGCATTCTCCCAACCACCCAATTCTCTTTCTTCTAAAACTTTTTAATCCTGACAGTTTTGCCATTATTAATTACCTTATTGATTTTAACACCATGTGTTTTTTTGTTAGACTTTTTTTTTTTTTTTTTTTTCCTGGATTCCTTGGATGTTTTGTATAACCAATATTTGTGCTAAACAGAACCTTAAATTATGCTCCTGGCAATGCTCTGGGAAGTGATGATAAATTCAGTATATAAACCCACACATCACACTTATACCGCCACTTGCCACATATATTTAAAAACATGCAATTTTAAGCATTCACATAAGCAAAAGGTTATGTAAGAACCAGGAGTCTTAATGCTGAAAACAATGGATTACAGCTAATAAAACCCATCTTTTCCTGTAGTTTAAAACCCTATTGGGGCATACAGTTGTAACTCCTTAATCTGAGAGAGTGCCTTTGCTAGGTCATCCTGCTTTGTTAATTAAGCATGCCTGTGAGGGGAACTCAGATGAGTTAGGAAGCCCGCAGCCACTAATTCAAATGACAATATCTCAGAAACTATTTCAGGTGTGAGCTTCATATTCTCAATGTAAAAATTAAATCTTCCAAACCCCTCCATTTTTAATTAAGATAGAGGGTTAACCATAACTAGTGTCAAAACAAGAGTTGTAGGTTTATTTATTCAAGTGGATGAGGTTTAGGCTTCAGAAGCGCAATTATTTGGCTGTTTTTCTTTTGTGTGTGTGTGTGTGTGTGGGGGGGGGGGTTGGTAGTGTATGACTATAACTTGGAAAAGTATTCTAAGCAGTCTTTCTAGAATAATATGTTAGACGTCTCTAGAGATAGTGTTATTACATTATATTTGTTTAAAACAAAAATTAACTTGTTTTTACTTTTTTTGTGTCTGTTTACTGGGCTTTGTTCATATGTAATGGGGATTGTGTTAATTTTCCATATACTTTTGGAGGTCTATGTTCAATTGCCTACAATGGTCCCATACATTGCACATGCACATTTTTAAATACATGGTATAATTGCAAACCAGGTCCTTCTTGAAAAGCTGGAGGTCAGAACATCCAACATATCAAGAGAAACATATTGTTGCTAGCGTATTTATAGTTAACGTTGGTGGGCTTTTAAGATTAAAGCATATGAGAAATAGCCTTAAATAATACAGAGCATACATGCCAAGGAACATTAAAATGAATGCCAGCTTAAAATTAATATACAAGCCTTGAGTGAGAAAAGGCAAATGTCTTCACAACTAAAAGTCTAGAAGGTACATATACTAAATGCTTACGTGCAAATATAACATGGAAAAAACTGCTCACCTTGCTAATGGTCAATTTAACCCTGTACTTGTCAGACTCTGATTCTCATTTTGTTCACTATAGTCCAGGCATTAGTCCATTCTTATTCTACTAAGTCAAGAGCAAGACATTCTGTTTTAGCCAGCGTTCTCCTCCTGCTCTGTCTTTGGCACATAATAACTCAAAATATAATAGAATGTAGTACTCCTTTGCATATGGGTAGAGGGACAGGTAACAAGACAAAAGTTTTGGAGCATGTTTCCCAAGGGGAAGACCAGACTGAAATCATACATAGATCAAGCAAAAACTACTTTAAAATATTCACTTGTTGGTTTGGTTTTAATATAATTGCAGAATCATGTCTCTACATTTTACCACAGCATATGCTCTCTGCAAATTACATTTTTGTTCAGTTTACCTTAAGGCTTACTGAGTGGAGATGAAAACAATCAACTTAGTGTATGAAACATTTCTAGGTCAATTCACTGAGTGCTCTCGTGCCCCATGCAGTGATATGCAGATGGATTTATTACATTTATTATTGACAGTACTAATATGACAGCACGGTCTGATTAAAGCAGGAGCAAGCATTACTTTGATTGATTAATGTATTTTAAGCAAGCTGTCGTTGCCATGAAAAATATCGATATGCAGCAGAACTTAAGTGGCACTCCTAGTATTCTTTCCAGTTCAACTTTCTTTTTTTTGAGCGTGGTTACTCATGCTCTGGATATTTATTGATCATAACTGTGTGCCCCTGTATAGAACTGTACTGCTCACCCAAAATGGTACACCTTAATTTATTTCAAGTACGATGCATGACAATACAATGTTTGTGTTTATCTAACTTGGTATAAAATATAAGCTTGATTATAATATAGTACATACGTAATTAGATCAGTGTTTTGATCTCAGTATGAAAAGCTCCATAATTGCTAATCTACTGTGTGTAGTTTGATCTGAAATAAAAACACATTGGAAATGTGAAAAAACTACAAGTGCCCAGCCATTTAAAGTGGAGCTATCAAAAACACAAGCCAAGGTAGAAGAAACAATTGGGGCAACCAAAAGTAGCTTAAAATGAACAGTTGTTTAGGAAATGCAGAACAAGAAAACAGCAACAAATAAAAATACATTTAAGGTTTGTGCCATTAACAAAATGCCCTGAAAACTTAACATGTGCATTAGTTCTTAGTGCTTTAGGTGCAACAACGGTGTAATTAACTGTTTCCAGGAATCGGGTAACCAGGTTCCTAGAAGACTACGGATTCTTCTACCCGATGTCATGCTTTTATATTTTATTATTATATATATATATATATATATATATATATATATATATATATATATATATATATATATATATATAGTAATATAGTAAAATTATTATGTTTAGGAAGTAGTACTCAGACCAAACCCGGACATGTTTCTCAGTCAGCCTTGGTCTATCATGACTGTACTATACTGTAATACAGTTTAACACAATTAAATAGGTTGGAGATTCCCAGTCCTTACATAGAATATGCCTTTATCATTAACAGAATGCATTATACTACATTTATTATGTTACTGAATTAATATGAAATCACGGAAACATTATCATTTATAACTTTAAAAGCAGAATAATTACTAATATCATCCATCTACCTGTACTTTTATGCAACTTTAAAACTGAACAGAAATTGTTCTGCACATACTTTACATATTGCTCATGCTGTGCTTCTTTCTTTTTGCACAGCATAGTCCTTTTAGTACAGTCTCCATAGCTTAACCATTTAGCTATCACTCGCTGAAGCTGATTTGACAGGAAATATACAGATTGTAGTTATTGACGCTTTGTAGAACTAAAGGTTTTTTGTTTTTTTAATCCCCTGTTCAAAGTTCTGATAGAAAAATGTACAGATCAGTACTAAGCAGTACATTTTTCTAAATAAGATAGTGGAAATTATTTAAGCAACTAATGTATGTCAGTTAAAATATTATAGGAAGGTTGGTGTTTCTTATGCATTTCACTTAAAAAAACAGACATCAGGGTGTCCAGGCTTGTTAATTCCTGCCAGACGGATACAGATGCCAATTCCCGGATTGTCCGGTCAAACCCAGACAGGTGGCAACCCTAACTCGGGGAGATGGTGTCGAATTCTCAAATGTTCTGCAACCCCTGTAAACAACAACACACATTCTCCCCATTCACTAGTGGTGTGACCAGTCCTGTCCAAGTCCCCTTACAACATGTGTAACATATATAAAAGACAAGTTAAAATGCATTACAGGCAGAGTGCTATATTGTCCAGAAGGAAGAGTTGAGTTTTACAGGTGTTGTCTTGACATCTTTAGGAAGGTTGTTCCACCACTGCAGGGCAAAGGTGGGGAAGGAGTGGGCTCTGGATGCAGGGGAGTGTAGAGGAGGTTCAGTCAGTCTTCTAGTGCAGGCGGAGCAGAGAGGTCGGGAGGGGGCCAGGGAGAGATGAGGGTCTGAACGTAGCTGGGTGCAGTCTGGTCAAGTCATTGGTAGGCGAGTACAAGAGTCTTGAACTGGATGCGAGTGGTGATCAGGAGTCAGTGGAGTGAGCAGAGCAGTGGAGTAGTGTTGGAAAAGCGAGGCAGAAAGAAGACGAGCATCGGAGTTCTGGATGTGGACGGGTGGCGGACGCAGGGAGGCTGTCCAGGAGAGAGTTGCAGTAGTCTAGGTGGGAGAGTAACAGGGCCTGGACAAGGAGTAGTGTAGAGTAGTTGGTGAGGAAGGGTTGGATTCTTCGTATGTTGCTCATGAACAATCGGCAGGTATGTGCTAGAGTGGAGATGTGCTGGGAGTAGGAGAGTCAGGGGTCCAGTATTACAGGAGAGAGGGAGAGAGCATGGTAGATTCCAGAGGAATGGAGATAGAGATCAGAGGAGGGGAAAGATGAGGAGAGGAAAAGGAGGTCAGATTTAGAGAGGTTGAGTTTGAGTTGATGCGAGTCCATCCAGGAGGAGATAGCAGACAGACAGGTAGAAAGTGGGGTCAGAGGGGGGTAAGGAGAGGAAGATCTGAGCATCATCGCATAGCTGTGGGATTGAGGCATTAACAACTGTTATATAACTCAGAAACCCCACTGCTCCACTTTCTGGAAAGGGTGACATAACCTCAGAATTAAATAAACCTGCAGATTAAGTTTGCTGCCCCAACCTCGGTAGGCTTCTACAGTGGAATTGCCTTAAAAACCACAGGGGATTTTATAGAGGCAGGATTTGCAGAGCTGCTCTGAGAAATATGCCTTCAATGTTTGTGTTTATATAAGTTGGTATCAAATATAAGCCAATGGGAAAATGATCAAATGTGTGTCTTTTCGTTCACATAAAGTCAGAAAAAACAACATATGAATCCAAATTAACATGTATTTATACTAAAGTAATACAAAAATGACTACATATAAGTCATGTTGTGGTTTAGGCTTTTCCTGGTTTTAGCTTTATACAGCTGGTTCAGCTGCAGTAGTCATATAATTGAGATCTCACATAACAAAATAATCATGGATGGTCTTACAACTTTCTGTATTGGCATAAAACCACCCCAATAAAGATCTACCTTATATAGCTGTCATCATTTATTAGTACATTGATAATTGATAGAGGGTATATCAAGGTCAAGGTCATTGCCATTCCCATTACCAAGAACAATCTCCACAGCATTGGTTTAAATACAGGGGTCAAAATGAGACTCTAACATCTTTGAAATGTTAGAATATGACGTTTTTCATATATTTATAATATAATAATCTTTATATAGCGCCTTCCATAGTGGACCAGCATCATAAAGCACTTTACAAGATACGAGACTAGGGTGTGTGAACTATGCATCAGCTGCAGAGTCACTTACAACAACGACTCAACCCAAAGACAGCACAAGGAGGTTAAGTGACTTGCTCAGGGTCAAACAATGAGTCAGTGGCTGAGCTAGGATTTGAACCGGGGACCTCCTGGTTACAAGCCTCTTTCTTTAACCACTGGACCACACAGCCTCCTAACTTAATTTAAACAATCTCTTACCCTTTTGACATGTTATCACTGTTATCTTTCATGGTGCTTTATTTTGTTAATAATATCCCTTATTTGTGTATTTCTTTTTTAATAACCCCATTCTGTTATATGCTAGCTGATTGTGAATCTTTTTTTTTTTATTTAAGAACCAGGATAATTAGAAGGAAAATGTGTTTTCATAAATCAACTTGTGGAAGAAAATCTGTTACAATTAAAATCCGAAAGCTCTGAAATACTACCATCAAGATTTATTCAGATTTTCAAATGCAAATGTAATATGCCCTTAAAACTTGCAAATGCAGTTGAAAAGTGCAGAGGGCTGATGTCCAAACTACTGTATTTGCAGCAGTCATTTTGCAAGCTTGCACAGCCAAGATGCCTGCCTGTATTGTGTTCCTCGTTTATTCCATTATTCATAAGCCTTATCTGTTTTGCCTAAATTATGGAAATTAAATCGGTGCATCCCTGACTTGTTTTGTTTGGTGTTTGTGATGCCACGCTTTCTCCAGTACATTGCATGCTCTGCATATGAGGTGCCAGGGCTACCTCGCATCCACACGTATCTAAATGTCTTGTATTTACCAGGTTACAGAAAAAAAAACCAACCAAAAAAAAAAAACAACTTTGTCATACTCTTTAATTAACTTAAAGAATGATTGCGTTTGAGAGCAGATTATTTGTAATTATTCATTTCCAATGCATTACACTGGCTCAAAAGATTATTGAAGGGAACTCAAGAGAATGTACAATATTTTCTGATGTAAAATGCTGGGAAGGACATTAAAGATCCTGCTAGTTTCCTACAGGTTGACCTTTTATGGATTAATTGGCATTCCAGAGGCTGCATTATTAAGCATCTTTTAGACCTGCATGACCAAGGCAGATGCTCAGCATTTCAATGTGCACAGTTACCATCTCCTCCAAGTTTTAAGTACGTGCTTAAAAGTGTGCGCTTTTTTGTAGCTTGTGTGTCCACCTCCCATACTTGTGAGTATGCCTGTTTCAAAGGTATAATCTGCCCAGGTCTATTGATACAGTGCCTGTTTCATACATGCCTAGTCAGTGTTTTGTAGGAGGATGGCCTCATTATCTCCAGGTCTTTGAAATGTAGGTCAGCTCAGTCAATGGGCAAGGTCGTGTATGGCTAGACAGTTAAACTGGAGCAAAATTGCATACAAATGGTGCAGGAGGGCAGTATTACTAAGCGGTGAAAAGTACAATGAGGTGATCAGTATTTTTTTAAGATGTGATGTACTACAGTGTACATTTTTATTTCAAAATAGGTTTAAAACAAATCTAACTGGATATACCTATCGAACGCACTGGTAACACTTTCTGACGGACAATGAATAATACATTATCTGAAACCACAGGATGTCGATACTTTATCGTGCCTCTTGTTAACTAAAAGAAATTGGAAATCCTGGAGGAATGTAATTCACTGTGGCATTGGAGCACCATGGTCACTGTGTTTTTATGTGTGACTAAGCTATCACTCTGTATCAGATAGGGTTTGGAAGCAATGCACAATATGTGAATGTATGTAAAATGCAAACCTTTTCTGCAGTAGATATGTCTATATAAAAATACAATGGCATACTATAAAATAGTGCTTTCTTTTTTCTTTAGTAAAACTGACTATTTTTAAATTAAGTTAACTTGGTTAGGTGTTTCTAACAGGGCAGTAAAAAGGGCAGCACCAGATGCATAAGGAAATAGAGGCAAGCTAGAAGGGGCTGCATATGTACAGTACTGACACAATTTGTGGCCATTGTGACCTGTTCCTATTAGCTTAATACTGATATGGGACCTGTCCTCATGTCGGTTGAGATATGTGTTCTTTGGGTTTAATCATGAGTGTACTGGGATTTTTAAGTATTAAAAGCATATTGAATTGGCAGGGGGTTTAAGAGAGGTGCGCAGGTAAGATGGTTTCCTGGGAATATCTGAAGAAAACCTACTGGACTGAAATGAATTGTTCCTCCATCACAGCAAAACATGAAAAAGAACATAATTATCCAAACATCCTTTACTAATCACGTGATTTATAGGCTTAGATAAATAAAAGCACTTTTGGCACTACTGAAGTATATTATATTTTTGATTTAGGTTGTACTGTATAATGATTTTTTTTTTTATGGGTGAAATTTTCTTAAGGGTATTGGAAGGATCTAGAAGCCTCAACTTAAACTCCTTACATTTTTGCTGCATTTTTGTCACTGCTTAGAGGAGTGCTAATGAGATTGGCACTTTCTTTAGATGCTCATTTCCCAGGGGCACATTGGCTGGATGGGATGTAGGGCCTGCATTCTGGAGAAATGTCAGAAGGTGCCAAACCAATTAAAATACACAGCCCTTTCTCTGGAAGACCAAGACATGAATAGAACTAGGCTGAGTTTGTGTTGCAATACAAAATATGTATTTTATATTGATGATATTTCAACAGGATAGTTCTGTTCTCCAAAAGTTGGGATGACAAAAGCTAGTGACAATTTAGCCAGATCTGTTTACACCAGGGCCTGCTTTTTTGTGTTTTTCTTGGAAGAATACCAAGGAATTTAAATGGTCACAGTAGACAGGACCTCAGATTATGTCTTATCCAAGCTTGAGGGTGCCTCTACTGAGCCAGCAGTGCACCTTGTTCCTGTAGCCCCTGGTAGTCAGTGGCAGTGCCCAATTTAAGTACTGGCCACACCCACAATTTGAAACCCAACCTCAAACGATGTTATTATCCCTGTGAGGTGAGATGTGGTTCACTGCAGCACTATAAAGCTGTGGGAGCAGAACAAATGCAATCAGTTGATGAGAGATAGGGAAAGGTAAACATCCAGCAGAACTCGAAATAGGCATAATAGTGGGTGAATGTCGAGCAGGTGCCACAGTAGCAAGGACAGTTATGCTGCTCAAGACATCGGTTATCAGTCTGTGTAAGCTATGGTAAATCAAAAGTGGTTGCCAGGAGAGACAGCTGTGTCTGCAAACTGTTATGGGCAGAGGGAAAAGACATTAGAGACGCTTGTCAGGTTTGAAATATTCATGGCTGAATGGATAAACACCCCTTGTGACACCTTCAACCACATTTTGGAGTCTGTCACAGAGTGTCAAGCCTATGATTAGGGTAAACGGTGGCCCAACCCAATACTACGTTAAGGTCCTAATAAAGTGTCCAGATGGTGCGAGTCTGGAGAACTGCTTAAGCAGTAGCGATGAAACTTTTTTTTATCATCACCTGTGTTTTATAAATGAGTTGGTTTTAATGTCAAGGAGTATGCATATTACCATTAAATGCAATTTTAGAAAAGTACAATATGTCCAGCAGGATCTTTCCGTGCATGTAAATTGGATTTCAGTGCATGCAATTTCCTTTGGCTGTCACATATTTGTAGAGGCTGTGGGTGTACAATAGGCATATCCATGCAAGATTCCATTTACTTGGGAACAGGCCTTTTTTTAGTAATAATAATATAAGATAAGCCCCTGTATAATATTGTAATGGTCCTGTTTCCTTTTTTAACTACCACACTGTCTTACAATGTTAAAATTGAAGTATATTTATTGTTAAAATTTAAGGAAATGTATTTTTTATGATTATCTTTTTCTCAGCGGCTACACCCAGTGATCTGATTTTTTTCTGTCATTTGAATTAAGTGCTGTTATTTTAAAACTTCATTCATTTACACATGGCAGAATATGCCTTTTTTATTTTCTTTGAGGCATCATCAAATTCCACAGCAACTAGGGGGAAAACAGGTTAATACCTGATTGATATATTCAACCCTAAAAAGGGCAACCCCCTATTGAAAAGAAGTAGTTCCTGACCTTTTGAAGATTAATACACAATTACGGTTTCTGTAAACAAATTAACTGAACACGAAGCTGTATCCTCTCTAAGTGAAAACAAAATGTTTTAATGGAAAAGAGTGAGGGATTGTTCTTATGGCAGATTTCCAAGCTGCACAGTGACTTTAATCTTGTGTTCTTTTCCTAACCTGGAAAATAAAATCAATATACAAGCCTATGCTAGATTTAGGAGAGAACTACTTATGGTTGCCAAATGTCGACTCTTGGTCTCAATCTGTGTCTACCAGCAGCATTATGGGTCAGCTGGTTCTCTCTCTGTCCTTGCAGACAACTGAGCTCTTTTAATCAAGTTCACTCCAGAACTCATCTGCATTCAGCCTGTTACAAAATGTCATGATTTCATAATTTGCTGTACTTTAAATGGCCAGATGCAGATGTTTTACCTATCATTTTAAGACTATAAGTTTGAGGCAATAAAAAAATGAATACATAAAAAAATGGAAAAACACCTCATAGGCATACATTAAAATAGGGTAGAGCATGTATTGTGGGATTATGTTGTCGCATTATCCTCTGTGCAGAACACAGTTTACTAAAATACAGAAGAAAAATAACTAACAAAGACATTTCCGTAGAGATGCAAAGAATTAAGCAATTAATTCGGTAATGGTTTGCAAGGATTTTATTTTGCGAACCTCAATTCAAATTCAGTGATTGATTAATCATCCTGCTGCCTAGATTGGGCATGTAAATTACATTACATTATTAGCACATGCGTGTTTGCAATTATATATGAAGGCTTTCATGGAGAGTCTACATTTCATTTTCTTAATGCATATATTATATTTCTATGTAGAATAACATGTACTTGCATGTTTCCACTTGTATTTGGAGGCTTCTGGGAGGTGTTGACACAATTTTTACTTCTTGCTTTCAATTATTGTCTGTCCGATATTGAATAAGGAATGTTTGCTGATGGCATTTCCAGCAACTAGACAAAAAAAAGTGTATTTTTAGATAATGCACTGTTGGTAATGCTGCAGTAACTGAATACTATGGTGGTACTAAGCACAAACAGATGTATAAAACCTAAAAATAAAGATCTGATCTCTCAACATTCTGGAAACCATTTTAAGGAAGTGCTGAACTCTTTGGGGCAGTTCTCTCTCTCTCACTTCTACTATATGCACACTTCGGTGATTGTAAGAATGGAAATACACACATTACAAACATGTGTTTAACAATATTGTTTCAACTACTAGCTCCCAGAGAGACTATTGCTATCTGCCCATGTACATCAATATGCCCACCAGCTCAAGGCATTATGATCTGGACTGCTCTGTGTACTCCTGCTATGTTGAAGTCTCCTTTTAACACTTGCGCTGTTGGCACTGTTAGTGTATGTGGATCAAATACTGTGTGAAACGTGTACATGCCATCCTAACGCACTGTTTGGAGACACAGCTGACCTCAACCCTTCTTCTGTTTCTTTTACAGGAACTTTTTACTCCAGAATGCAAGTTTAAAGAGTCTGTGTTTGAAAACTATTATGTGATCTACTCCTCCATGCTATACAGACAGCAAGAGTCTGGCAGGGCTTGGTTCCTGGGTCTCAATAAAGAGGGCCAAGTAATGAAGGGGAATCGAGTGAAGAAAACAAAACCAGCTGCTCACTTCCTGCCTAAGCCATTAGAAGGTAAAGACTAAACGGATTTTCACAGTTAATTTCTCTTTATTGTCAAGCGACTTCAGCCAATACATAAATATAACAAAAACTCAAGATGCAGGCATGGTCAAAGGTATCCGTGCCATATTTCAAGTAAAACTCAGTAGTACAGGGACTAGGAGCAATTCATATCATATATGACATTAGAGGGCTTATGTAAATTATATGATATTTTAACCTGCGGGAGATCGACAATATGTGTTTGATAGATATAGATTGGATTCTGGATATATATATTTTTTTGTTTGTTTTTTATTTTGCTCACATTATTATAGAGTAAGTTTTGTTACTGCATGGATCCTGTGTCGTCTTTACTTTAGTATGTGTTAACATTAGCTGCTAGGTGTAGCCCTGTGCATTAGAACATCAGGCAAAAGTGAAGGTGTTGAAAGTGATGGATAATGCACCACTGTACAAGAAAAATAAACGTTGCTGAAAATCAAGAGCAGCTTTAGTGTAAAGGTCACTGAAAAGTGAACTATTGTAGAATTGTACATTTTACAACAATTGGAGAAAAGTTTTATGACCGTATGGGATACTGCTGAACATTGTTTTTGCTGGAGTTGCTTTTCCACTGTGAGATGGTGACAGATCCAGGGTATATCTAACAGGAATGACCTATGGGATGGATTTTTTTTTGTATTTTAATGTCAACAGCTCTCAAGGGAGAGCTGACTGGGTTACTTGGACTCTGGTGACTTCATCTGGATGTAGATAATGCAGTGTAAAAACTATATGAAAGTATAAGTATGTTTCCCAGTAATGCTGTCCTGTATTAACTTTTCAGGCTTCTTTCCTATCACTGGACTATCCCCTTACTCACAAACCTACTATACACCTGGAACTGAACAATAAAATACGCTACAGAACATATCCCATATTTTTGTGTTTATTGATTCTCACATCTCTATATTACAACATAAAGTGGCTTTGCATTTTTAAAGGGAATAAGCACCGGGTTTCACAGTCATTTCAAAGTTAAGCAAGGAAGGATGTTTCACATGTAGAACTTTTAAATACGGGTGTAATACTTGTAACATTTTTGTACATGGTAAATGGCAGTGATAGCAAGGAAAACTGTGTTACTAACCCTAATCCAATGTTGCTGTTATTTCCCCTTTTATCATTCTAGTTGCCATGTACAGAGAGCCCTCATTGCATGATGTTGGAGAATCAGTTCCAAAGGCCGGGGTGACTCCGAGTAAAAGCACAAGCGCGTCTGCAATAATGAATGGCGGCAAACCAGTTAGCAAGACGAGCAAGACGACATAGCCAGATCTTCACAGCTGTGGTGACTTGAGCGAACCCATAACACTGTTGAGCAATTTATTCTTAACATTCAGTTGCCTACGGATCAGGTTCAGGCAAGTGAACTCTTGCTTCTCACCAATTCTAAACTGCAAGCGGATAAATCCCAGCGTGTATCTGATCAATCCAAAAGGAGAAGAAACCTGGATAACCAGCTGAACGGACCATGGAATGCCCTACCAGATATGGAATGCCTTTTTAATCTTTTCTGTAACTGTGACACTCCATGTGAATGATGCATTTCACAGCCACACGTGGTACCTTGCCTGCTGACCCATAATTCCCATTTGAGCCCAGTTTCAGCAAAGTCCATGTAATTCTGAGCTGTTTTCTATTCCACAGTTGACCAGCCCATTTATGGTTAAATGCTGTCAACATCTCCCCTTTTTATAAGTGTGCTATCTCTCTCTCTCTCTCTCTCTCTCTCTCTCTCTCTCTCTCTCTCTCTCTCTCTTTTGCTTTCTTTATTTCAGTCTTCACTGTTTTAGAAGTTTTTGTTGTGTGGTTTTCAGATACACACAAAAATATACACACACACTGACACAAAAAAAGATTCCACATGTGGCTTGTTTCAAAGCAGGCAATCAGGAAGCTTCTAAGTAAACTATTTTGGAAAATCACAAGCAAAAGGAATCTGTGGCTGAGTCACAGAGTATTGATTTTACATATTGAAAGCACTGCAAAGTCTGACAAATAGCTTATAAGATTGGCATGATTTCAGCTAGAATTATGTCATCCAAAATCAATGTAAACTAAGCTAGTTCTTTTTATTTGGGGTGCTTACAGTACATATCACAAGCTGATTCCGCTAGCAGTGACATTTGCCTTGCCCAGGAAATAGGAAATGCAATTATTATATTTATTTTTTTAGAGCATGGGCTCTAGGAAACTCTTTAGGCCTTGTAGGCCTCTGGTTCAGGCCCATCCTTTGTATGCTGACCTTCCCCAATTAATGAGCTATGCTTATGACTAGCAAAGGGATCACACAATGTGCAGCCATTTCAAATATCTACTCTAGTCGGAGTCTGATAATGCTGAATGTGCCGGCAAGTAGATGTGACTGGCTGCGTCCCACTGTTCAGCAAAGCATGGGCAAGGTTAGTCTTGTGTTCTTTCTTGTAGCAGCAATGCAGGAAATAGCTTATATTATAAAAAAAAAAAAAAAAAAAAAAAAAAAAAAAAAAAAAAAAAAAAACCAAAAAAAAAAAAAAAAAAACAAAAAAAAAAAAAAAAGAAAAAGAAAAAAAAACAAAAAAAAGAATGTTTTCATTAAAAAAAAAAAAAAAAAAAAAAAAAAAAAAAACGAAAAAGAAAAAAAAAACACATAATTTTTAATGACTAGACATATTAAGAGATATATGAGAAGATTTTTTTTTTTTATAGCTCAGCATGCAGAGTCCAGTACTTCATATATTGGCCTATGTGCCCGTGCGTATCTCTAACCCAGCATGCAAAAACATGTATCCAAAGCTGGGTTAAAGGTGCCTCATAACACCGTGTAACAATTTTTTTTTTTTTTTTTTTTTTTTAAATAATAGCCATTTTCTATACTTTTGAGGCATAAGCAATTAGGAAATAACACTTACTACCCAGGAACAAAAATTGTGTTACATAGTGTATCAGTCGACATCCAAAAGAAGACTAGTAGCGTTAAACTGTCAAACTAACATTGTTTTAGTCAGTTTTTACGTGATTGGGTTATCCTTAACCTACCAAATGAATGCGTTTTTTGCTATTTGAAATGGAACTGAAAATATGGTTTGCATATTGAGAAAACTGTATCTCTTCCTTTGGCCTTTTCACTAGTCTCTGGAGTTCTGATCAATACATTTTCATTTAGCATTCATTCTGTAAAGGGTATGTGTACCCAGACAGATTTTCCAAAACCACACCCATGCATGATAAGGCCCCATTATCGAATTTAGTGAATAACAGTCAACTATTTTAATATATAAAGGATCCAGCTGTGGCAACATTTTAAATCAAGGCCATAACAAATAACTAAATGTTATTCTGTTTTTAATTGGCACAATATAGTACAAAGGTTATTAAATGGTGATGTTTGTTTTCTGATAAAAAAACAAAAACATAACATTTCACTGCTTTTTTTGTTCTGAACCATCGTCTAGACGTTTCTGTATTGATTTATTATGAATTTCCAGAATCAAAGGGTTAATATGAACTCATCTTGCTTCAGTTATTTTCATAATAGTTTTATTAAATAAGAGTTTGTATATTGTTATAAAGTAGACTGATGCTATGCTGCTAAATATTATATATATATTAAGGAATTCATTTGAAAATGTATAATTTCTCAATCTTGTTGGAATTGCGAGCTAGTTTCTTAGAAGTGAAGCACATTAGCTAAAATTTACTATTTAAGTATTTACAAAGCTACAGTAATGCTATAGTACAATAATATGCACAAAAGGAGTTTAACATTTTAATTCTATTTAGGGCTGGTGTCCCGCATCCACGTGATACAAAATCATAGTTTTCAACAGCGAACCCTACATGCTGGGCTATACTCGCCTGCAAACCAGTTGACTGGGTAAATTAAGGCTGAATTTATTTTTGTAAATGATTGGTGTGTAAATGTAACACCTCTGTTTTTTTTCTTGTTTGTTTTTGGTTTCTACGGATTGTCTGTGATGGTGTTTATTCCTTTGAACGTTATTTTCTTAACATGTCAAGTGGATGGGTCTTCGTTATTTGTGCTTTGGTTAACACTTTTAATTTGTCTGTTGTCTCATATGTTGCATGGGAAGAGGATGGCATTGATGAACTGCATGTAGTAGGCTATGTGTATAAAGAACTGTTGGTTTGTACTGCTAACTTTACATACATATATGCAAAGAGTTTGTCTGCACTGTACAGTTTGTGTTTATTTGTTGTATACACAGATACAACATATTGAATAAAACTATTTATATAAAGGCATACTAAACATAGGCTACAAACTTAATGCTATAGAATATGTAGTACAATACTGCACTGGTCAAACATAGGGGTTAAACATACACAGAGAGGTACTGATACATGTATGATACATTGTGTGAAAAGGCCATGGTAGATTGATGTTTTCAGCTCCTTATCTTTCATTTCTTTTTGTACTGTCAACCTTCTTTTCAAGGATAAATGTATATATCCTGTGGCAACATAGTCACAGTACACAAAGTTCTTTATTGATGTGTGCGTTTCATGTTTATAATAGACATTGATGATGTTCTAGCACTCACAACAGAACAGAAGGAATTTCTTAAGTCCATTGCATTTAAAAAAAATAAAACATTTTCATAACCCCGCTAATGTTGCCTCATAACAGAAGCAATTTTATTGGAGATATTGTTCTTCCTTCAGAAAATGGCTGTCACATTATTCTAATTATTGAATAGACTGTATGTATGTAATAACCCATTTAATTTCTTAATTACAAAAATACGTTATGTGATTTCTCACTTAAATGTAGGTGTCGTCCCACTTTAAACCATTTGATAGGTCATAAAACCACATAATTAAAATGTATTGTACGTACCCTTGTACACAAGAAGTCTGACAGGCTAAAACAGTACAATCTCATTTTAAATCATATTTCATCACTGAACTGTAACCATTTTGTTACCATCATCTAAGCTTCCAGATTATGTAAGTATTCCTAACTAAGTTTTGTAATCATATAGTTATATAATACACATGTTATTAGGTAATGTTTCTTTAAACAAAAAAAAAAAAGAACAGGATAAATGCTGTTGCTTCAACAGTTGGGTTACTTGCATACAATAATATCTGCAGTTTTAATCATTTGTAACCAGTAATTGGAATGCTATTATACAACTGATACGCAGAAATGTTAGAACTTTATCTCAAGTTTTAAGTGATTCACTCTCCCTATGATTTACATTACTTACTGCTCTCTATTGTACTGAGCAGCCTTAACAACAGTCTTTCGCATTGCCTCTGCAACCTCATTAGTATTCTGCTCCAATCCAGATCTCACAGGCGTTTCCAGTCCATCCTTCCCAGCAGTCACAGTTCCCACAGTTACAGACTCCATTCCCTGAATCAAGACAAGAAGACGACTAATTATTACTTCCACTGAGAAACAACTGCTATACCAGCAGGCCCTGTACACCATCATTCCTCTTTCAATAGAGGGGGTAAATTATTCTTAAATAGAGGCACCTACAGTGTACAGTATAAACAGCGCAGGGTCTGCATACAGCTTTTCTCTTTGCAGGGTTTATACTGTTTGCTGCATTGCACTGTCCACAGTCCACATACTGCTGTGTGAGAGATATCTGTCAAATGTGTTTTTGTAACTATTTATAAAGCTGCCATTGCACCCATGCTGGCCTTCACAATGCTTTTTAATAGCTACTGACCAGCAAGGAGCGGAAAAGATGTATCTTAGGTATAGGTGTTTTATTACTGACTGGACTATGGCTGAAGTAAGGAATTAATACAACAAATAATTATGTCTAGGTGGTGGGCACTTCAGCTAACATTTGACACTCAAATGGATGTTTATTGAACCGTGGGTTTTAAATAGTATCTTAAATGACCACAGAAAATATTTCCTAACTCAATGGATTGCAACAGATACATTTTAAAAAAGCATGTCAGCGACATTCACTCCACACTATAGCTGTAAATTCAAAAACTCTCAATAACGTGTATGTAACACTGTATGCACATGTAAAAATGTAAGTTTGACCTATAGTCATACAAAAATATGCCTTTATGTATCTGCAGACTGACACTCTCAATAACTCACTAAAGAATGTCCAAAACACGTATCATCTATTAAATAATTATATATATATATATATATATATATATATATATATATATATATATATATATATATATATATACATACATACATACACACACATACACACACACAATTTCTAATTGTCTCCTTTCTACACAGCTTTTTCTGGAAGCAAACAAAGCCTTGAAAAGTTGATAATGTGAATGGAAAGAAACTTCAACCTGGTTCTATAGAAAAATAACTTATAATGTAACACGCATTAGGATGTATTCATAGGGCTGGGTCTCTTGCATCCTCTTAAACAGCCGCACAGCTTTGCTTCCCTGTTCTCCTTGCTCACCCAATATTTTGAGCAAAATTAGCTAAAGTGGTCCTGTCTTTATTTAATTTAATTTTTATTTAAGTAATATGCCCGTCGATGAATGTTCTACTGTGTGAAAGTTGACCACGACTGGAGCCAACAGCACAGCAGAACAACGCAGTTAAACGAGGCAGTCTTCCCAGCGACAGCGAGTGGGAGAAGTACAGGCGTGGAAAAGTACAGAGCAGTTTCGAAGCAGAAAGGAGAAATTGCATCTTGAATTGCTTTAATCAGAAAACAGAGGACATTGGGGAAACACAGCAGCAGCTCAAAGTCAAACAGCCGCGTGTGTTTTTCTGATAACAAACAAGCTGAAACTCGGAGCAGCTGATTCAAATTCAGCGCCGTTTTGAGACACGGGCGAGGGGAGGAGCCAACAGCACAGCAGAACAACGCAGTTAAACGAGGCAGTCTTCCCAGCGACAGCGAGTGGAAGAAGTACAGGCGTGGAAAAGTACAGAGCAGTTTCGAAGCAGTTTGAAAGCAGGTTGACGGCTGCAGAAGAAACTAAACTTAAAAAAAAAAAAAACCTCAACATGGTCTTCAAGCCAGTAATCTGTGACACCTGCTTGATGTGGGAAATCCGAGAAAACCCAGCGGAGCTAAACCAAGTGTGCGTAAAGTGCCGCGCGATCCAGGATTTGCATAAACTAGTAAGTATGCTAGAAATGGAGCTGGAAGAAGTGAGACAGCAACAGGATCTTGAGGAACTGGCACACCCACAATTCATGGAAGTCTGCATCACCCCTAACAGACTGAAAGCCACCAGGGAGATAGAAGGTCAGAACAGCTGGGTTCAGGTAGGCAGAAGCAGGGAAAAAAAGAAACTTCGTCAAACACAACCACCAGAAATCAAAACAACCAACAGATTTGAGTCACTTCAGAATTTTGATGAGCAGAACCAACAACAAGAGAATGAAAGGAACAACATCCAGGACCCTATTGACAGTGGTGACCAGACAGCAAAAAGAAGGGAGGTCATGATTGTTGGGGACTCCATATTGAGAAACACAGCAAGTTCAATTCGCAGTTTGGACCCCCTTACTACAACAGTGTGCTGCCTTCCGGGAGCCTCGGTCAAGCACATCACTGAGAACGTGGACAGGCTCCTAGAACGAACAGGAGACGACCCGGTAGTAGTCGTCCACATCGGTACAAACAACATTGGAAGAGACAGACCAAAATCCCTGCAAAACAAATTCAGAGAGCTAGGAAGGAAATTAAAAGAGAAAACCAAAACTGTGGTATTTTCTGGTATACTACCCGCACCTTGCAAAGGACCATATGGACAGCTGGAAATAATTAATCAAAACGAATGGCTGAAGACGTGGTGCACACGGGAAGGCTTCACCTATCTTGATCATTGGACCACATTCTACAACGAGGACTATCTGTATAGACGGGATGGACTGCATTTAAATAACAAGGGAACTAGTCTACTCGGAGAAAAGATCCTCGAGCAGGTTCGGAAGCATTTAAACTAGAAAGGAAGGGGGGAGAAATCAACAAAAAAACAGAAGGGAGACCGCATCAAAACAAGAACAACAACTCAGGTAAGACAACCATTAAATGTATTTATCTAAATGCTAGAAGTATCAGAAACAAAATTCTAGAACTTGAAGCTACTGCACTAACAGGTAACTATGATGTGATAGGTGTTACAGAAACTTGGTTGTCTGAGAGTGATGGGGACGAATATAATATTTGTGGGTATACACTGTATAGGAAAGACAGGCAGGACAGAAGAGGAGGAGGGGTAGCGCTATACATAAGAAACAGTCTTGAAGCCCAGGTGTTAAACCTGGACAAAGAAAATAAAGCCGAATCAATATGGGTCAGAATAACAGACAAAAATTCAAAAGGCATAATAATAGGAGCATGCTATAGACCGCCAGATTCAGACGGTGAGCAAAATAATCTGTTATACAATGACATTAGAAATGTGTGTAGCAAAGGAGAAGCCATACTAATGGGGGATTTCAACTTCCCCCAAATAAAATGGGAAAACCCAGTGGGTAGCGCGAAGGATGAAATAGAAATGGTGGAAATGACAAATGACTGCTTCCTAACACAATTTGTGAAGGCACCCACTAGAGGGGAGGCATGCCTTGATTTAGTCTTTTCAAATAACGAAGATAGAATAACTAAAACAGAGGTCAGAGAACCACTGGCAAACTCAGACCACAACATGGTCTCATTTGAAGTGTTTTTTAAATCCTCAAAAGTAAAGACTAAAGCTAAGGTTTACAATTTTAGAAAAGCAAACTATGAAGGTATGAAACAGAGACTAACAGAAGTAGATTGGAGTAAAATAGAGAAAACACCCACAGAAGAAGGATGGTTGTTCTTCAAAAATGTAGTACTAGAGGCGCAAAACAATTATATCCCTAAAGTAGACAAATCTAAATGTAAAACTAAATTGCCAAAATGGTTTAATAGATCAATTAAAAAAAAATATTCAGCGAAAAAAGGCACTTTACAGAGCATTAAAAAAGGACCAAAAAGAAAGTACGCAGAAAGAGTACACAGAACTGCAAACGCAAGTCAAAAAGGAAGTTAGAAAGGCCAAGAGAGAAATAGAAATAAACATTGCTAAGGGAGCTAAAACCAATTCCAAAATGTTTTTCAGATATTACAACAGCAAGAGAACATTCAAAGAGGAGATTAAATGTTTAAGAGATACAAATGGCAAAATCGTAGAGGAAGAAAAAAAAATAGCAAATATGTTAAATGATTACTTTTCACAAGTTTTTACAAAGGAAGATACTGACAACATGCCCCACATGTCATCCAGTTCCTATCCAGTTTTAAATAACTTTAGCATAACTGAGGCAGAAGTGTTAAAGGGACTAGGAGCTCTTAAAATAAACAAATCCCCTGGGCCGGATGAGATCCTCCCAGTAGTACTCAAAGAAATGAAAGAAGTAATTTACAAACCGCTAACCAAGATCATGCAGCAGTCTCTTGACACAGGGGTGGTACCGACAGACTGGAAAATTGCAAACGTAATACCGATCCACAAAAAGGGAAACAAAACTGAACCAGGTAACTACAGACCAGTAAGCCTGACTTCTATTATATGCAAACTTATGGAAACTATAATAAGATCCAAAATGGAAAATTACCTATATGGTAACAGGGTACTGGGAGACAGTCAACATGGTTTTAGGAAAGGGAGATCGTGCCTAACTAACTTGCTTGATTTTTTTGAGGATGCAACATCGATAATGGATAATTGCAAAGCATATGACATGGTTTATTTAGATTTCCAGAAAGCTTTTGACAAAGTCCCGCACAAAAGATTAATTCTCAAACTGAACGCAGTTGGGATTCAAGGAAACACATGTACATGGATTAGGGAGTGGTTAACATGTAGAAAACAGAAAGTACTGATTAGAGGAAAAACCTCAGAATGGAGTGTGGTAACCAGCGGTGTACCACAGGGATCAGTATTAGGTCCTCTGCTATTCCTAATCTACATTAATGATTTAGATTCTGGTATAGTAAGCAAACTTGTTAAATTTGCAGACGACACAAAAGTAGGAGGAGTGGCAAACACTGTTGCAGCAGCAAAGGTCATTCAAAATGATCTAGACAAGATTCAGAACTGGGCAGACACATGGCAAATGACATTTAATAGAGAAAAGTGTAAGGTACTGCACGCAGGAAATAAAAATGTACATTATAAATATCATATGGGAGATATTGAAATTGGAGAAGGAATCTATGAAAAAGACCTAGGAGTTTTTGTTGACTCAGAAATGTCTTCATCTAGACAATGTGGGGAAGCTATAAAAAAGGCTAACAAGATGCTCGGATACATTGTGAAAAGTGTTGAATTTAAATCAAGGGAAGTAATGTTAAAACTGTACAATGCACTAGTAAGACCTCATCTTGAATATTGTGTGCAGTTCTGGTCACCTCGCTATAAAAAAGATATTGCTGCTCTAGAAAGAGTGCAAAGAAGAGCGACCAGAATTATTCCGGGCTTAAAAGGCATGTCATATGCAGACAGGCTAAAAGAATTGAATCTGTTCAGTCTTGAACAAAGAAGACTACGTGGCGACCTAATTCAAGCATTCAAAATTCTAAAAGGTATTGACAGTGTCGACCCAAGGGACTTTTTCAGCCTGAAAAAAGAAACAAGGACCAGGGGTCACAAATGGAGTTTAGAAAAAGGGGCATTCAGAACAGAAAATAGGAGACACTTTTTTACACAGAGAATTGTGAGGGTCTGGAATCAACTCCCCAGTAATGTTGTTGAAGCTGACACCCTGGGATCCTTCAAGAAGCTGCTTGATGAGATTTTGGGATCAATAAGCTACTAACAACCAAACGAGCAAGATGGGCCGAATGGCCTCCTCTCGTTTGTAAACTTTCTTATGTTCTTATGTTCTTATGCCTCCCAAGCTGCTGAGAAAAGTTGTAGGAAAATAGTCCCAAAAATGTTCATAAAGGTGCACATACATAATTAAAGAAAATATATATTAAACAAACAACTTTGTACTTGTCACAGTTGCTTATAGTTTATTTGCACAGTGCCAGCTACTGTTACTGAATTGTCAGTGTCTCGGTTTGTTGTTGTTGAAAGATGCTGAGCTGCAGTCGGGCTGACTGGCTGATATGGCATTTGTGGGTACAGGACTGTTTGCTTTCATCAAGGCAAATAATAATTAATTTTTGGTGGATAATAAAATACATTTTTACCAATCGTGTCTCTGCTTAGTAACTGCTGTCAAATAGATGTGAACTACGCTTTCAATACAGCAAGTCAAAATGAAAAATACGGCACTCGCACGGGCTGATTTTAAGTTTGATTAACAGTTTATCCCGTGACCTTCCACCTACTGTTTGATAGAAGCCTGCCAAAGCTGGAAGCTGACTGGCTGATGGTACTGAATCATTTGCTTATAAAGAACATCACATAAAAAATATTTATTCTCTTCACTGTAGTAACTGGAAATACAGTAAAAGGAAAACAATAACAAGTATAGTCCTACTCTTTTTCTACGTGTTGCAGGGCTACCTCTTACCATTGGAAGTTTGTTCTCTCATGCACTATTTGTGCAGGATGTAAGGCCTGAAACGCTGAGTTTGTATAAACATAGTAAGCCGTGTTGCTACAAGCTAGCGTAGCTTGATTGATGTTTAAAAAAAAACAAAAAAATTCAACGTTAACTGTTTACATTTTCCCATTGACAATTATGTTACCAGTCCAAGAGGAATTGTATGTTTAGAATTGTAATGAATGTCTTTGTGCACAAGACAACTGTCCTAACAGATGTATGTAGCTGCAACAAATACAATTTAATGGGGACCTAATTTTAAGAGACTAGTCTCATCAGAAAACCGACAAGCAATCAGCTACAATGCTTTAGACTTTTCCCTATTATAATATTGTTTCTTCTCCTCATCTACATTTGGTCTGTGTTCACACCACCTTCCATTCCAACCTCAGTAGCGACTGCATAAAGAAAACAACCTTGCTGCACCTTGATAGCACATAATGGCCATAGGGGCTGTAAAAAGCTGTCCTGGTGGCTCAGCCACCACTGTGCCATGGTTTAATAGAGACTTGTAATCATGGAGGTTCTGTTCCTGAAGCAAGTGCTGCCTGGACATTAAAGATCAAACCATTTTCCAGAACAGCAGCTTTGTTAAAGACAGCGTCGTGAGCAAATCGTAATACAAGCATTCTTTTAATTCAACTCCCCAGACCTCATAGCAGAGCCTTCCTAAATATGTGTGTTGAATCTTAAAAAAAAAAAAAACCTGCACAACACACTTAACATAAAACTATTCTGGAGATACCTCTGGAAATTGATACTATATTAAATGCACTTTTAAATTCTTCAACTGGTCTTTCACTTTGGGTGCTACAGCTAAGCTTGCATTTCTTTGACACACTTTTTATTTCTCTTTTTGCTTTATTTGAGTTTCAAAAGGAACCCTTCCACAATGAGCGATGGTGCCCTCTGGAAAGAACGTTATTATTTATTGAAACTGAAAACAGAAATGTTGACGTGTGAATTCTGGCGTTTATCAGAGCTCCCCGAGTAAGGCTTAGCTGACATTAACACAATTTTAGTTTTAATGGGCAATTTCCTTCTTCACCATTATCCTGCCCTTAAATCTAGGACTGTCACTTTAGATATTAATATAATTTTGCAATAAACTTGCTCAACGGTCTTATAATCCTGATTGTATATGCATGAGATGGACAAAAAGCTTTCACAAATTACATCTAAAATATATTAAAAATCATCAAAAAGTATCTCTAAAGTAGATTGTATAACACCCATGAACTCATCCTGTGTTTATTGGTTCATCAGTGTCAACAGGAAACATGATTTTTTTTTTCACATTTTCATCACAACATTACAATATTAAAAACACTAAAATGGGGTTTCATCATAGAACCATGTATCCTGGTTATGAATTTCATACTTTCAGCTAGGAAGGGAAGTGGTGATGTGCTGTTCTCCAAATAAATAAGAGGTCTTGTTTGCTTTAGGCAGTGACTAAAAAAAAAAACATCTTTCAAATTGGTTAAACAATCTTCAAAAGTGTTAGTAGAAAAAAACAAATCCTTATTCTTTCTCTGTAATCAACCAGTTTGTCAGGTTCACTCCCCACTGACATTCAGAGTTGTTGGAAATTGCCATCTTTGTTGGTCTCTTCCTTATTAGTACAAGCTGTTATTCTGTTCAAGTTGTCAGTGCCCCACTGTTACTGGAACTGTGTAGCAATAGTCAGTGTAAATCGGTTCAATGCCACATGTTGACCTGCTATTCTCATGGTGAAAAGTGTTGTCAGCCTTATTAGCTTAGCATAAATATGCATGAATTAAAAGGAAAGAACATACTGCAGTTAATTTGTGGATGTATTTTGGAGGAAGGTGTTTCACATGCATTCACTGCTAGATACCCTGCCAGGTTAGTAACATACATCGTCCACCACAGCTACAAATACAAAATACAATAGAAAACTAGAGTAAAAAGAAAACTAGAGCTAAAATGTAACAGCGAGGGGTCTCCGAGTGTAAAGGCACAACCATGTGATGTGCAGGGTGAGTTATAGAGTCAGGGAAAAAGGGTACATTTCCTCTGCCATGCCTGCTTGATGATTTAACTTCAGCAAGGAACATTTGTGTTTAGCCATATTGTTGTTGATTGAGACACACCATGAACCATATTGCAGCAGGCATGAAGAAACATTGGTCTCATCAACATTTGGGCTGACATTTCGATCCAGAGAAGCTTGGATGGAAGCGTCCATAATAAACTGCTTCCGGGGCATTGATACGCGCATTGTGTACTTGCGTCTGTCACCCAGGTCAACCCTGCTTTATCAAAAGCATGTGAAATCAAGTAGCCAACCCGCCTGACACCGGATCCTGACCCTGGTAGATTCCCACCTAGATAGAGTATCCCAGTGTGAAAGGAGCTTATGACTAGTGCTGTTTTGCTTTCCACAACAAGCTTGCAGGCAAGTTCTTCATAGGAAGCAATGACATGCAATGCCTCATGTTTCATTTTCATAAATAAGGGGAGAATTTAAAATCATTCTGCTTGAAAACATGGTGGTATTCTACGTTTTCTTGTGAATAAATCCTGAAAATGTCCTTGTGGCTTATTTAACACTTCAAGATACAGTGTACTGAGCAGTTCTCACTCTTGCAAACTAGCTAGTGATCATACTTTTCTATGTTGTGTGAACACACATGTTGCTTTGTACTGTATAACCAATCATTATTTTGTTAAAACAACAGTTTGCCAAGGCAATGAAGTGTTAGCTCTGCTGTGTATTACTTGTATTTGCTCAAAAGGATTCAATACTTTGGATGAGAGAAGAAATTATCTTTCATCTGCATAACAGAAACTGACCAGACATTGATGCATGTCACTGGAATACATTACATTAAGTTGAAGGTTACGCATTTCTGTTTAAATCTACTGAGCAACTGATATCAAGCCAGAGTACGCATCCCAACACACCGGTAAGTTTGTGAATACATTGTGAATCTGCTTTACTGTTCAAACTGTTCAAAACAAGGTCTGCTGCATGAAATTAATTGAAATCCATTGCTAATGCATTTCATTTTCCACATCACTCATCATTTTAACATATAATGAGAATTGTTTGCTCTGCAGAATGCAAGAAATCCCTGAATTTTGAAACAAAACCTGGGGGTGAGGAGGAATAGTTTCTTTTCAATGCCTGTGCAAAAAGGTTGTCAGCATTTTTTATTTTTTTAAAAAAAATTTTATATGCAATGTTCAGACTAAATTTATTATTTTCCTGCTCAAAGTTTTAAATGTGATGTTAAATAAAATATATACCACCTCACCGTCAATATACTAAATATACACTGCTAAGCCTTGATTGCTTTCTATTTTAACGCATAAATAGATACCATGCACTTTGCAATGAGTGACATTGCAGTTGCAATGCAAATCCACTCTTTGCATGCAGCTGTGTACCTCCACTCTACGGTAAGAGTCACATTTCAGTACTGCTGAAAGAAAAATACTTTATGGCAGATTACCTTTGTCTTGGTTATGCTCTACATCCCCTCAAAATGTTAAACTAGATGTGCAAGAAACTAAAAAGGCATCTGTTTAAGAACTGTGAATCATACCACTGTTCCAGTGTAATCATAATTACATATTTCATAAAAAGAAATGAGCCGTAGTGAGTGAAAAGCACTGAAACTTGTACGGTCATAAAATGATTCAACCAGAAAGCTAGGAAAAAGTCAACATATTACCAGTACCAAGACATGTTTGAAATATGTAAAATAAATAAAATATTGCACTGTGTTGGATACATTATTATATTGGCAATACAATACATCTCAAAATATTTTAAATGGAGAACATACAGCATACCTTTCAAACTATTTTGTTTAGCTGGGCAAATAGTTACTGTAAGCCGATTTTGTATTTTGTAATATTACTTGGGTTATACGGTTCAGGGCAATTAAACATACATTTTCTCACACTTGTAACCCAGCAAGCAGCAATGATTGCTGTTGATAACTGGGTGTTTTTTTCTACTTTATAATGTACTTCCTTTTTTTGTTACCAGTAAGTAGTGCAAAGATTTTAGACTAGCTTCAAATCTTGGTAGACATTGATAGTGAATGTTTCAGCTTTACCTGTACAGACAAGACCTTCATGTGTGTCACAATCTCTGTCATCACACTCACAGAACTCTCCAGAAATATACCACTCCTGAGACGAGCAGATGCATTTCCCACAGTGACAGGAGCCTGAAAGAAAAACATGTGTCAATGCAGTGTTTGCACAACAACAATACTGTTTGTTTAATTTATCTAAGCACTGGACAATAACTCTAATCCACACAAAGTATGTCACATACAAATTATCTAAGTGGCAAATATATTAGGTTAGTTTATGGGATACTGGAAGGCTCATCAAGTTGACTTTTCACATAAAGGTGACCATATAGCTCTGTGTTCAGTGGGACAGTTCAGGCTTTTCAACTCACAACCCCAATGCATTCTGGTAAGCGTTTCTCTTAAATGTAAGAACGGTACCTGAGACAGGTAAAACGTACCTGAATGCACTGGGTTGTGAGTTGAAAAGCATGAACTAGCCCAAACTGTCCTGCTGAATAAGGAGCCATATGGTCACCTTATTTTTACATAAATCTAATCAATCAAGACACATGTAGCTGTATATATCAATAAGGTCTACTGGCCTAGAAAATATTTTCAATGAAAGCTTTCTACTATGACATTCTACTGCTTCCTTTTTTTAAACACAGGTGCATATATATATATATATATATATATATATATATATATATATATATATATATATATATATATATATATATACATATACACACACACACACACACACACACACACACACAGTGGTTTGCAGAAGTACTCACCCCCTACCAATAATGTCACATTTTGTTGAATTACAAATAACGTGTGTACAGTTTTTCAAACTAATTTTTTCAAAGCTGTAGACACTTAAACTGAACACTCTTAAATGAAGAGGAGGTTAAATGTCAGCAAATCTTGCAAAGAAAATGTACAAAATGAAATTTAAATGAAATGCGTAAGTATTCAGACCTTTAAGTCAATACTTGGTAAAAAAAACCTTTTGCAGCAATTACTGCTATCAGTCTTTTTGGATAGGTCTCTACTAGCTTTGCACAGTAGGATTGTGACATCTTTGCCCATTCTTCACGGGAAAATTGCTCCAGTTCTGCTAAGTTTGTTGGGGATCGTCGATGGACTGTAATCTTCTAGTCTCACTATGACAAGCTTCCCAGTCCCCACTGAAGAGAAGCATCCCCATAACATAATGATGCCACCACTATGCTTGATAGTTGGGATGGTGTTGACTGGGTGATGTTCAGTGTTGGGCTTGCACCAGACGTAAAGCTTGGAATTTAGATCAAAAAGTTCAATTTTGGTCTTGTCTGACCACAAAGCCTTTTTCCACATGTCTGCTGTATCATCTATATGCTTTTTTTTGCAAACTCCATACATGCTTTAAGATGAAACTTTTTGAGTAATGGCTTATTTTTGCCACCCATCCATACATGCCAGCTTTGTGTAGGGACTGGCTTATTGTTGATGTGTGAGCACTGACTCCCATCTCAGACACAGAACTTTGCAGATCTCTCAAGGTCATTGTTGGCTTCAGAGTGACACCCCAAACTAGTTTTCTGCTTGCCTGGCTGCTCAGTTTGGGAGGGCAACCTGATCTTGGTAGTGTCTGGGTGGTATGATGCATCTTCCACTTCTTAATGATGGACTTCACTGTGCTGAGAGGGATAATCAGCACCTTTGAAATGGTCTTGTACCCTTCTCCTGCTCAGTGCCTCTCTACCACTTTATCCCTGACTTGTATTGAAAGCTCCTTTGTCTTCATGGTTGCTTTGTTGGATCACTATATTAGTTGCAGATTGAAAATCTTTATATACCTGAGTGAAATTATCTACAAGTTTAACCACTTTGAGTACACACTGGCTGAAACCATTTCACTTATTGTGTGACATTTCAAACAAATCATTTGCACCTGAGCTGATTTAGGGCTGCAGTATAATGTACAATATACTTTTGTTCGTTTCACTCAGTATATTACAGAGAGGACCTCAATAAGTGACCTAATGACAAGCACTTTTTCAACATAACAATGTTTTCAAAATCAAAAACCCCTTTCAATGATTTTACATACATCCATTTACACTGGACATCAGCAGCAGTGTATTTATTAACTTATTTGTCTTCGTGACAGCAGAATGCACAGCATAGAAACACATAATACAACCAAAAGAATAGAATAACAAGCTGGATAAATCTAGCACTGACTTCCCACTGATACAATCCTGAGCTTGTGTTAGAAAGGAAGGCTTCCCCGTGCCTGGAAGGTTCTCTGGGCGACTCTGCTAACCAGGTTCTGGCAGCATCCCTATTACCTATGAAAAGTCTTGAAACTTTCAACACATTCCCCTGCACTTTGTTGTAGCTGTAAGCTTTTTTTCAAACAGCTGTCAAATTCAATTGAGAAATTTTTAAAAGCTTAATGTTGCACAGACCAGCTTTATAAGGATTCTTAACACTGCCCCCCTTTCACATCAATGGGAAGAGATGATGCGTGATCACAGCTGCCTGAAGGGAAAGCAGACGCCACTCAACCCATGCTATCTGTACTTACTTTAGAAATTTCTAAGTAGATGCTGAGAAAGAGGAATTCCATTTGTCTACTTGACTCTTTTTACAGAAGGGTCATCTCTTATACAGTACAGTACAGAAGGAAGGGCTTCACATTGTCAGATTCTCAGTGGTTCTGTTTAAAATGACTGGCACTAGAACGGAATGTTCTTTTTGTAGAATTATACGTTCACTGCATTTACAGTATGCTTCTTATGGTGCAAGCCATCTAAAATATTAATATAGCACCTCCTTAATTAACAAAAAACGACAGCACTTAAAATTGCTGAAACCCATTTTACAATAGGACAGAGCGAAGTGGATTCAGTAACAATTGCGCTACCGTCTGCAACCTCTGTTTTGTAAACATAGCCAAGTTTTTCATTCTGATTTGGGGTCATTAGACTTCAGGACTCTACATTTGTAGACATAAAACTTGCTCCAGATTCCAGACCGTTAAAATAGGCAACTGTTCCTCTTTGTTTATTTAGCTGCATTCTGAATTGCTGTCTAAAAAGAGAAAACTGTCAGGTATGTTTTTCACATTTACAGAAAATAACCAATGAAAATGACAGAAAGACTAAGGGCAAAAAAACAAGTCATGTCTGTTTATATCATCCTCTGAGTTGTTTTGTGCTCTCATTATACTGTAACTGTGGTTTATTAAACACCATTTTTGAACCATAGCTCACTGTGTTGCAGTGAATGGGCAGTCCACCACACCATTTAATCCTTTAAAAGTTAGTCTGACTGTGATGAGTCAAAGGGGTTTCGGTCTGCAATTCAGCCTCCCAACAGTAGAAGGCATCAAACCAACTCGGGACTTCCCTTACCAAGGTCTTGTGACCATGACAAAAGTCATCTTTTTGAGGGGCCGCACCTTGGTGAGGGGCGGAAGTAAGAGTATGTAAATTCCAGCCACTGGAGTCAAGTGAAGTTAAGGACACCTGGCAGTCTGGGATTGGTGATCCACTGACTACCGGGGCGGGGTTTGCATACTAAAGAGAACGTGCTACTGTGTTCGGGATTGGTCCTGAGGAATAGAGGCGGGGAAAAAAGGCTGGAGGGAAGTACGTGCGGGGTGGACTGTGTTATTTACTTTTAATTACGGACGGAGGCCTTACTAACTTTGCTCTTTTCTATTTTTATTCCTTTTTGTTTCATTTTTGGATTGAGCAGATCACGAAGAGGATTAAGAGGCTTCCGTTCCTTTATTTTTGATTACTCCAGCACTCCCTCCCTCACATCCTTCTTTATTGTTTTTTTCTTTTCCGTGTAATATTAAATAAAATTTGTATTTATTTTACACGTAAATCGCTGTCTGGAAAATCCATTTTTACTCACACGCCTCACACTGACATTAACAGAATTAGGAGCAATCCACATAAAATGATTTTAGACATATACAAGTCTTGAAATAATAGTACACCAAATACTCATTACTTTGAAACATAAATGTAATGGTTACTGGACTTGGTAACAGGAGAATTTCAATAATGCATTCAACATAATATGTGTACCTATCTTGGCAGCACATACTTGACTAAATAATTAAGTACATTGTGTTATGAACCTAATGAAAAAACATGTCTCTGATTGGTTGAGAACAATAACAGGCAATGCCATTGATAGAGTATTGTTTAAAATAAAAGTTATAATAGAAGCAGTCACCTGACAATGACACTTTTCTCTAACTGACAATGTGTTCATTAACTACTTGGAATTAATCTCTCTCTTTGGAATTATTTCTATTAAAAACCAAAAATAACACAAACACAAACACTAACACTACACCATTCCATTCCCTGCTCGAGTTTAACAAATTATCCTTTGATCAGTATATGACAGAGTCATTCTGTTTCTATTCCTACTCCACCATTCCAAATGGGAATTCTAGTCATGTAAACAGTGCATTCTAAATTCTGAAGCTGTCTATAGAATTAATTAAAAAACTTAATTACATCCAGAATACCAGAATGAATATCCATCCTTGTTTGACTATCTTGCACATGCTTTACTGGTATATTGGCTGCCAATGTCCTGAAACATTTCCTTGGTGATTGGTTCTACCTTCATCTTAGATTTTGACCAACAAGATAACATGTATCTAATTTCCTATTTGAATTATTTAAAATGTGGCACTATGTATATACAATTATCTGACCAAATTAGAGTAGACCCAAAGGGCTAATGGATTTAAATATGTCAGTGCCTTGCTGTACAGAAAAAGAAAAAAAAAAAAAACGCATTCAAATCAGGAAATAAAATGATAAATATAATGCTCCATTCCACTTATAAGTGAGGAAAAAGAGAGACACAAAACCTTAATGGCTTCTTGCCATTCAGTTGTCTTGATTATTGCCAGCCTAAATCGGTTTAGCACAGGACAAGGGGCACAGCCAATCGTTTACATGTAAACATTAACTTAAATAATGAATTTAGAGAAAGTACAGAATGTCAGCAATATATTTTTTTGCTTATCTTCAATGGCTGCAAACTTAATTTAGATCAAATTAGAACAATAGAGTCCTGCAGTACCACTGACAAAAATAAAACGATTGAAACATGTATTAATCCAAAAGAAAATATAGGCAACGTATGAAAAAAAAAAAACTTTTGACAACATGCCTGTTGTTAAGCAATACAATTATGAATGATATGTTCACATAATCTAAATTGAAAGTAAAACAGACAGCAATATAGCTAACCAGATTTGCCTATTTTATTGTTGAACATGGGTAAAACTTTATCGGTCAGCAAAAGGACACAAAGAGCCATTATGGAAATAATATGACACCACCACAGCCAGACTGCCACATTTATATCACACTTACATATTAATGTTCTAGGGTGCAAACAATCCACACATGGAGCAAAAGTGTAACATTTCTCCATATGGGAAGACAAAGACACATGAATTACAGGAGCATTTCAGAATCTATGGGCGTAGGTCGTAGAGCGATCATTTTAGTAACATTTCTGAAGTAAAGATTAGGATGGTGTTGTTTTTGAGAAGACGGTGCTGAAGAGGTGATTACCTTTCCCTGTGCACATGACCCCATCAGATGTTTCACAGAGACTCCTGCTCTCCTCTTCGGTCATGTTGCAACTCCGAACGAACTGGCAGAGTTTCCCGAACCAACCATCCTGGCAGACGCACCGCCCACATGAGCAAATGCCATGACCTGATAGGAAAGGGAAAGTATTCATGGGTTACAAACACAACTACAACTTACTGGCTTCATCCAGCTCAATAATTACAACCGCTGAAATGAATTCCCAAGACAGTAACCCTGCCTTAGAGGATCAATATTTTAGCAAGCTAGATGAAAGGCCCTGGGGAACCCTTGAAATGCTTTAAATGTATTTCCCTAGCACCTTATAGATAATCAAACACTTGCTAATGTAGCACATTTTATCAAACCAAAAGGTCTTTGGAGTTCTGCTCAAAGACAAGGGTCCATTGTAATTCAATCCACATAACTGTTATTACAGCACTATTGATTCCTGTTCATTTTGGTTGAGGACGTCTGATCTTTCATGGATTTAGTTGTAGATGATACAGTAGAAGTCAATGGCCTGCTGATGAGGGACTGCTTTTAACCGTCAATTCGTGTATACGTACAGTATACCTTACCATACATAATATTACTACTTCTTTTTACATGTTGGTAAGATGACAAACATGTAAAACAGGCTTTGAAATAAGTTCATTATGGTATCTGGCAGTGCAGAGGTTGATATAGCTCAGAAATTATGCACACAGTAAAATCAGTTGTAAAACAGCAGCAGCCCCGATGGCTTCTGAAGCCTGTTGTTGTTTTAACTATGATGTGGATGGTGTATAGTTACAGGTTTTCTTGCAGCATTACTTTTTTCTCACTCTTTTGAAAGCTGATTTCTGAAAACCTGGCTATGTGTCTGTTATGTAAGCTGTGATTTCATTGAATGTGATATGAAAGCTTGTGTATGCTCTTTTAAACCAGAATAAAATCGGAGATCAGTTATAAAAAGAACAAACTGCTGTGAGGAGCCGGTACAAGGCATCTTTTATTTTTAAACAGGAGGATCTGAAAACCTCTTTGTTTATACACAAGGCTTGTTCTTATTTTAAATTGGAATGCAGCCCTGATTAAATAGGTATTCCTGTCATAAATTAGCTAAGCAAGACCTTGTGCATTAAACCAGCACAAACCTAAAGCTAATACATACTGAACACATTAATCTAATGGGATTGATACATTTAAATCACTTTATAAATTGGGTTTATTGATTGGTTAAATACATAGCTGTGAGCATGTTTGAAATGATTTCATTTGGCTTGAAGAACTTTCATGAAATATTCATTTTGTTTATTTACATTTTAATTGTGGTTCATCAAAGCAAAGCACCATGCGTATTACTTTATGCTACCTCAGATCATTGATCCATGACCTGTGGTTACTATTTACCTTTGTATTTATATACGCTGTGGTAAGAATATTTTACATGTGTTTTTAAATACATAAACATGAATCTTCATGAACACTATGAAAGTTCGCTGGACAGGTTGGCCTGATAGTACTTTCCAAGGGTTAAAGGGAAGTTGACTAGCTAGAAAGGGGCAGGACTCTGTTGCATTAGTGCATTGACCTGGAAGGGGAACAACGTGGCAGCCGCAGATTGGAGAGGTTGTTGCACTCGTTTACCAAAGGGTCATGTGTGACGGCACAAAAGGGGACAGAGAATCTCAATCTGTTCATTCGCTTTGGTTTGTGTTTTGAACCGAGAAGGATTGCGAGAAACCTTGTGAATTAAGTACAGTATCGTGGGTGTTTTTTTTGTTTGTTTCTGTGTAATTTGTCTTGTTTGTAAATTATTAGACAGTTAACAAGATGCTGAAGCTGTCGCCAATGGCCAGCACTAAGCCGGAACAGCACTGCACTACTATCACAAAATAAACAGTTTCACCCACCACGAGCACTACTGCACGCACCCAGGACTGGTGACCATGTTGGTATTATTGTGGGGCGGATGTTTATTGTTTATTCTTTGGGGCTGCAATCCTGTTATTGTTTACCCCGTGCAGTACACATTGTTGTGTATTGCTGGGGGATTATTGCTTTGGTCACCAGACCTGGATATAAAATAAAACCCTTTTCCAAGCTGGATTACAAACATCTCTGTCTGTTTCATTAATGCACTGGTTGTAACTTCATCAGCAAGTGGTAAATGACAATCCTGTACCGGTACTTTCTTTCAACTTCAACCTCATTAACCTTAACAGGCTATTCCCGTAGCATCTGGCTTTCATTTTCTATTTCCAGACAAGTTCACTGTGACCAGACAAGCCTTTGCCAATCAGCCAGCCACTTGCACCGAAAAAAAAAATCTTGGCCACTTAAGAACACACTCATTTAAGCAAAGCACGTTTCACTAGGGCTTTGAATAGCTGTCAAATAGAAAATGACCTTCACTCACACTTCGCTGTGCTCAGAACTGAAACTTAGGCTACATGGATTAAAGTCATCTGTCTGTATCCTAACACTCTGTCTGTCTGTTTCTCTATATGCGTGACAACTTCTGTCCTAGCATCAGAAACAGGTTGACAACTTCTGCTTTTTTAGTATGACTACACGGGAGTGCATATACACCGGAATGTTTTTGCACTGAGTCACTGTTTGTCCCTGCTATTTTCAGAATAAGTCCATGAGAAAAACAGGCGTAGATAGACAGATAAGTGAGCTGGAGGGCCAATGTTTCATCAGTATAAGATGGACATCATAATGAAGTCTGTGTGATGCTGATAAAAGGTCAGTGTACTCCATTAGCTTCATTCTGACGTAGACGATGAGTCAGTGTGGGTTTTCAAGGATTAGTTTAACACGTGATAGTCACAGTATTAATAGGAAACTGTCTACATGGTTTTTTCACAGATGGCTAAATAAAGATTAAGATTCCAATAGTAGCCAACAGAATGCATACTTTGTTTTTAATGTTAGCTTTAGTGAGCCGCCTTAGTCAGCCTGCCAGATGTTATAAATGTGAACTTTTGTTAATGGTTTTACAATTCAAATTGGATTTCACGTGTTAATGTCTTCTACTTTTCAGTAGTGCTTTACCAAATATGATACTGTACTTCTTCATGAACTTCAGTCTATATTTTGTGACAAAAAAAAAACAAACAATGCAGGTATTTCTAAAATGAGTCATTAAGATCTTATTTGCAACAGCATCCTTCTGGTAGGAGTATAGAGGTATTGACTAAAAACGCTAATCAGTTTAAACTCAATCTGGTTCAATTCCTTTGAAACAGTGTATCAAATTGCTTGCTGTTCACACGTACGTGAGCCGAGTTCATTTGGATGCAAGCTAAACTTCGCTCATTGGACCCTTTTCCATTTTTTTTTCAGGACAGTTCGTTTGTGTTCACAGTGCAGTTTGCAAGTGCACTCAGTTAGTTTAGCTATTCACCCAATTGCTCAAAATACAATTTTCTTTTACTGCTGCAAATGCGCTGCTTTTTATTAATAGGTCTCTCGTCTTGAGATACTTTTGATGAAGTTTCTTCACCTTGAGCCTACATTGTACACATTTTTTATTAAAACCCCTTTCATTTAGCCTTTAAGAAAATATTGTACTATTATTGCAAGTTTTGTCCAGTTTGGCTTGGATTTTAGTATCTAGCCACATTTTTTATCAAGCTTCTGTGTCTCGCACTGTCAGTTCCCTGAGACATTTTGTTTTTTGCTTTACTTGTTTCCTCAGAAGAAGAACTAAACTATGCATGAAATGTTTACTTCCGAGTTAGGTTACCTTGTATTGTTTGTTTCTTATGTGCAAAAGGACCGAGTCCAGCAGTTGTTCACATTGAGGTTTAGCAAGCGAACCAGACTCTGTGCGTTTGCCAAATGGAACGTGACCACCTAGGTGGACTCGGTACGGTTAGTTTCCAAGTGGACACCAAATGTACCGAACCATACTGAGTGCAAACTAAATCCGTAAACACACCCAGTGTGAAAATATCAGACCAGTTAGCCAGGGTAATTAGATTATATTACATTTTAACTCCACATTGATATTTGATCTTTTCTCTAATCCATTAAGTAGATTTGTTGACTGGTCCAAAGAACAAGATGAGTCAGTGATAAGTCACAGATAAGTTGGAGCAGCATCAATGAGAAATTATTTCCTACATCTGTTTTTACATTGCATATTTTGAGAGACTTTCCCAATCCATCTGTGAAACTATACATTAGTTTAGCAGCTTTAGCTATTCCATCAGAAGGGGTACATGAAAAAAAAAAAATACATCCATGTGCATCTTGCAAAGTAGGGGTAATTTTTTAAAGATGTTCCAGGATTCTATTTAGGAACAAAACATTTTGTTAGAGAATAGATTCAGTTCTAGTGCAGAGTTCTTAGTTTGCTTTGATGCATCAGCATTCTAAGAAAACTGGTTACCAGCTTCAGCAGCTTAAAATATACAGTATTAAGATGTGGATTAATTTAAACAGCCATGTTTGGCTTATGAGATAATTGAAAATAGGTGTGGGCACATTTTATTAAACCAATTCCAGACCAATCCAATCTCAAGACCTGTCTAAGCACCAAAGCTGAGGTCCTATGTCTATGTTTAAACCTTTCACACCAACGCCCCATCTTGTATTGCTATTGATCCATATCAGAGATGGAAGATCGGGTCAATCCAAAGCTCAACTGGACTGATCCTGAAAAACAACAATTAATATAACAACAGTGCACAGATAGTGGGGTTAAAAAACAAAGGGGAAGCAGGAAAAAAAAAATACAAGCAGCATATGCAGAAGATACCTGCATTTTTTCAGGTCAAACTGTCAGAATGCTGCAGCAGGTGGTGTTTTTAGAATAAAATCAACATTACCAGTTTAATTCTTCAGACTGTGAGCTCAGTATCCCCAGAGATTTAAAAAAGTGAAAGTCATGTTAACTGTGATTAAAGCAATCTGCCCAAAGGCTCAGACCGGGACTGTATTAGCACTAGGCACATACAGATCAGCAGTCCGCAGAGAGACCCCCGACTGAGAACTTTCTGATATAAGCCCCAAGACCTTTGGCAAAATACATTGTTTGTGTCTCAGACAAGTGACTGAGAGCCTGAGGCATGATTCTGTTTTAACATTGAGCATGTTTTTCCATTCAAACATGTCTGGACAACAGACGCTGCTCAAGCCACGATGCAGCCATATCTGCAGGATATCGCTGCCAACCAGATGATCTTTTGTGTTTGACAAATTAAATACTGCCAAGGGCCATAGAACAGTTAATTGTAGAATTCAGAGTTGCGCAGCAGTGATGGTGAAAGGTAAAAATTGCAAAACTAAGCAAAAAGGGTTAAAGTTTTGAAACTTTGAAAAGGGTTAAAGTAAAACAGAAAACCTCTATATGTATTAAATAGACTTGAGACTTTAAGAGTATGTAGTGGGGTTCCGAAAAATGTATCATTCTACATCCCCATGTGTTGCTACAACTGTTTAAGTAACATACCTGTCATTTTACTTTTCATGGTGAACATCTTGACAACATTGTACACTTTAAACTCTGTTTCAAAGCTCTTTTCAAAATGTCCGCTCTAGTGCACTAGGGTTTGAGATATGTCCTCTAAATCAGTGCAGGAAGAATTAGAGGATTTAGAGGAAGATTTAACGATCATGGATCGTTATTGCTGTGGTACCCGTTTGACAATGTGGCCAATAATCTAATTTAAGGAGGAGACTAATTTGTGTTACCTAAAATGGAGGAGACTATAGTTCCAAATGCCTGCAATGGGCAAAGTGGTTTAAGTTTGATTATTATCATCATCGTTATTATTTTTAAACAACAATATTTAATCGCCAGAAACCTTTTACTGTCAAGTTTAAATACAGTAGTACGGTACAATGTATCAATTTCTAACAAGTTTCCAGTATATCAGAAGTTCATTATTCAAAAATCACTATGAATTTTCTAAGACATATGACTCCTATGTGATGGTTGAATTGGTATTCATAAAGATTAAATAATATCAGTGTAATCTTAAATGAAGAGTCCTCTATTCTCTACTGCAAAGCCATTTGCCTACTTAGACCCAGGAAGTTGATAGCGGATGTCGACTGGCTGCCCGCACCTGAAGGATGTCCACCCAACCTCACTGACCAGTAGGGGGCCCTTATTGGCTGGGTGAGGTGAAACAGTTTATTTACCACAGACTGCACCTTTATGTATTTTTTCATATTGGAGAGTTGTGTGGAGTTGCATGTGAGCAAGAGAGATTAAGTCCTGTAACCTAGGTAGTGCAGAAAGTCACCTACCCAAGATGCTCTCTGTCAGCTGCTTACCTTCAGAAAAAAAAAAAAAAAAAAAAAAAAAAAAATTCTAAAATGAAAGTGAAGTCAGAAATTTAATTTGTTGCTTGAATTAATCTTAATATATAAAGAAAATGCTCGTCTGTCTCTGTTCCTTTATGCATTCTGACCCAGCTCGAAACAGTGCAACCTCTTTCATCCAGGGGAAGGTCGAGGGCTATGTTTGGATCCAAAATTTTTACTCATGGGTACTTTATTTAGTAACCCCATTGCTGGATCACTACAGTAGCCATGCATCTCAAATTAAAGAAACCCACAAAACCAAAAAAACAAAACAAAAAAAAAAGTGTTTTAAATTAAAAATGAAAAAAAAAAAGGTAAAGGGGTCAGAGCGCATTGTGCAACACCCACAATCGGTAATTTATAGGAAACCATAAGGCTACCGTTCCCCAATTTGTCATGCATGAAATATTGAATTTCCCCAGGTAATGACGGGTATTTCAGCTACTGTATTATAAGAACAAAAAGGTAATAGATTGTGAGATTTGACTTGACAACAAATCGTAAATCGGGGTCGAGAAGCAGTGCACCTGTATTTTTATTTAGGCATGCATTAATAAATAATGATTCATATTGTATTAATAATATCAGGAATACATGGTGGCTGGACTTGAGAATTTGTAAGTGACATTGATAGATTTTGTCTTCCTTAAATGGTGGTCACTGAAGCTTAATAATAATTATGAACCGGGGAAGTATATCTGTATGTACATTTGCAGAACTGACTGCAAAAACAGAAGCAAGCAGTTAAAATAATAATGATTTCACAATTAAAGGTAAAACAATATATAAATGGTTTGTTATGTTTTTATATGGCTGCTTTATAGTTTTTGTAATTAATAAATATTAAGCCCTGTTGCAGACTGAAGCTGCTACCATGTTGTTTGAATGTTGTTACGCTGCCATTTTGATTGAATTACACACCCAGAGTCCTGCATTTAAGTTCAACAGTGTCATTACTATTTAAGGTAGATTGATCCTCTTTCAAGCACTACTGAGTCCATCAACCACACCGTACTGCTTACTATTAAAATCAAATGCACATATTTTAACAAACATGAGGAAAATGGAGAAGCCTCAGAGCAGTTTCTGTGTTTGTACTGAAGTTAAAATGTAGGTTCAGCCATGAATTATCTCTTGCTATCCACATAATAGGCTATTTTTGAATCCCTACTGGGCAATTTCAAGCTAACAATAGACATTAGTATTTTCTCAGGAAGAAGAGCTGTGAATACAAGAAGCTCTGATTTTCATTTCTAATGACAACTTAAAAATAGCAGTAGACAATACCCTGCCTGGGACACCCAGACTGCCCAATTATTTTGGCCATGATTTTCACCTCTATTTAAAACATCCAATTATGTGCCCTCACTGCAGCAATTTCCCACAATAGCTCCGAAGGTCAGCGGGAGTCCTCTGAAACCACAGCCAACCCAACTGCCTCTTTACAGATTGAACGTCGAGTAGCTGCCCACCTCTGAAGGAAAAGGCCAGCCCTTCAGATGTCTGCTTAAACTCAGGAGACTGGCCAGTAGGGTTCACTGAAACATGATGAGGAGAACGTCAGTGCCAACACAACACTTCGCATAGCCAAGACACAAACCTGTGATCCCCTGACTGTATGACTCACCCTGCATATTACATGACTGTGCTTTTACCATGTAATCAACTTGGGGGCCCTGCTATCGAGAGCTTTAAACCATGAGTATATGGTTCTACAAAAGTTCTACACAGCAATAATATTCAATTGAAATACAGAGTATACAACATTCAGGACTGAATTGAATTGCAAATGAACAGATGAATTAATGACAAATGATGAATTTGGCCAGAGACCTTGTCCCTGGGTGCACGACAGCTACCCACAATGCTGGCCGGCTAGAGCAATACACAAACACTATCATGCTGGTTAGTGACGCAGATGGGATGTGGCACGTGGGCAACCTCTCCCCAAAAGACAAAGCCGCCAAACCATGACTGGATGATGAATAGTTACGCAAAAACCGCAGTGGCACAGCCACCTATCCCCAAAAGAAAGAAAAGGATGAATGATTGGATAAAATGAAAATGATGAATGGTTAACACAACAGTCTGAAAAGTAACTGCTGAGACATGGGCCTGCCCCCCAGAGCATGACTGCACTGATGAAGAGCCCAGCCTCTCCAGCCTGCCACGCATCCTGCAGAAACTAGATACGAACCACTTGGCACTCAGGTAAGGAAAAAAACCCTACTAACTGTTAGGAGGAAACCTTAGGGAATCCATGGCTAAGGAAGAAACAACATGAATGAAAGCACCACGGAGCCTTTATGCGCTCGGAGATGACGTGTTGACTAGTGGGCGGATTCTCCTTCCAGAAATACAACCAAGTTTCCCATAATTATTATTTTACAGTGGTTTTCAAAGCAAACTATGTGTCTACAGCAATCTGCAAAAGAAACTTATTACTTATATTTGAGCATCAAAAGAAACATATCACATATTTGAAAATCAAAAGAAACTTATCACTTATATTTGAACAAAATTCACTAAATGTGATCAAAAAATGACAAACTCTGTTTTATAGCAGGTGCAGTGACTTTTTATTGTGCTGATTAACAACTGACATCCCGAAGATGCTGCAAAATGATCTGTCGATCTTGGGCAGGTCTCTTGTTCTCCCAGTTCGTCGCCTGTCATTGCCAAAGTGTGTCTGGTTATACCGTCTCACCAGGTTTGAAATTGCTGGCTGTGAGCACCCAAGACGGTGAGCCACAGTATGCTGCCCTAGTCCAGCCTCTAACATGTTGATTGCACGAATGCGCTGCTCTCTTGACAGACGTGGCATATTATTATTATTTTTTTTTTGCTGTGATTTTCTTTATCGCTTTTATTCAAGCTTGCAATTCAACAGCTGAAATTACTCCATATCCAGAGTCCAATCAACTGTCTCACTAATTAGGTGATTAAGTGCACATGCTTCAGTCATAGTCACTCAAGCTTGTCGTGGTCAATGATGAATGATCTAGTGATTAAAAAGAAACCAAAAACATTTCGGCAATGTCCGTCATTTATATACCTTTTTTTTTTTTTTTTTTTTTTTTTTAAATAAATGTGTTATAATAGTGATAAGTTTCTTTTGATGCTCGGTATATAATAGGAGTGAAGCTTACCACTGCATGTCTCTCCATTAACGTCCTCACACTGACGATCATCACACTCACAGTTCTTTCCATGAACTCTTTCATCTCCCGGTGGGAAGCAGGTGCACTGGCCACACTGACACTTTCCTGAAAACAAAACAAAAAAGTCTATAGGAACTGCAGTGCAAGCCCAAAATAAAATACTGAAGTAATGAATCTAAAAATGTAAAAAAAAAAACCAAAAAAAACCATGCATTCTATGCTGATATACTTTGGAAATAAATTACAATATCCTACAACCTTTGATTCAAATACATAAATGCAACCTTTCAGTTCCTACTGGTGACCCATAAGCTGAAACTTGCAAAGTTGCAGAATGTAAAATAAAAAACTGATATATGAAAGAAAATGTCTGCTGTTTTCGGAACAGACCAGTCTATGTGTACCAATGGACAAGATCAGTTATACTCCTAGAACTTTGGTTGTTTGATGGAGGAAAACCTACGGTGCATGTTAGGTATATATTATATATATATACAATATATATATATATATATAATATAATATATATATATATATATATGACAATAACCGACACAAATTTTATAGTTAACATGTGCACACGTGGTAAACTTCCTGATGGAAAGATATTTCTATAACATCTTGTACTACCATTGGTGTCTACCATGTAAATATAATAATACAGAGTAGAGTATATATATATATATATATATATATATATATATATATATATATATAGAGAGAGAGAGAGAGAGAGAGAGAGAGAGAGAGAGAGAGAGAGAGAGAGAGAGAGAGAGAGAGGAGACACTTAATTTGGTCCATTTTAATATAACAGGTTACATATTGATCGATCAATATAGTGATTGATTGATAACTATGAATTTTAAGTATTTTTATTATTGATACATTTTATTCCAATTGTTATTCTGTTATGGATTGTAGGACTTTTAAATCCTTGCACGCACACACAAACAGACACAAAGATTTTAGCGTCGTCAGCCAGGGAACAAATTTAGTAATTACATACCTCTGTCCTTCACTGGTACAATAACAATAAGCATATACATGAGACATTTGTGGTCTTACTTATCATCATCATAATCACACTGAGTGTGCTGGTACTGAAAACTTCTGATAGTAATTAGTCTTACAGATAATTGAAAAGGAAGTTGTGCTATAGTACTACAGCTTTTATTTCTACAAATCAGGCTCACCATAGCAACGTGGAGATAACTAAAAGCCACTGCCACATACGTTGCCCAAAATCACTTACAATATTAAAAAATGTACATAATAAATTATATGCCTTAGGACAACAGACACTTTATTTCAACTAAAGGCATCCTGTACAGCAAAAGCAATGGGAATGAACATGTAATGGCTGCTTAGTCACTTATTCAAGGTGCTTCTAAATAAACTGTTGAGCATCAACAATTTACTCAAAACATCCACTAGTGTTTTCTGCTATTATAACAACCTTGACTTGCATAAAGGAAAAGCATTGAGTGAAACAGTTCGCATCACTTGATTTTCAAGGTGTGGTATCCGAAGCATAATCAGCAAGTACACAGAAACATCATCTGTAATTGACAAACCCAGGACTGGAAGACACAAAAAGCTGTCTAACAAGGATGAGCAATACTTGAAGATAATATCCTTAAGGAATAGAAAGAAGACAAGCGTTGAATTGACAACAAAACTGGCAGAAGCACAGGTGTCGTTGTCAACAGAGAGAAGGTCACTTGAAATCAGGACTTAAAAGATGTGTTGCAGTAAGAATACTTCTGTTAAACGGAAACAGGACTAAAAGGCTAAAATATAAAAAAGAACACAGAAATTGGACTATGGAACAATGGTCAAAGGTGCTTAGGACTGTTGATTTTGATGGACAACGACACCTGTGCCTTCTACCAGTTCAGTTGTCAATTCAATGCTTGTCTTCTTTCTATTCCTTCAGGATATTATCTTCAAGTATTGCTCATCCTTGTTAGACAACTTTGCTAGACTGACAGCTGAGAGCTCTTAGTCAGAACTGTGGCGCGAGCAGGGGGACATGGCCACTGGACTGCTTGTTCTGTTTGTGTGTACTCTGTGTTTGGTTGTTTATGTTCTGTTGTTAGGCACACTGGACCTGCATAGCAGTGCTAGTAGCCTTCATCCTAGCCCATGAAAGGAGGCTCACAGAACTGTTCAGTGAAGCGCACTGTAGTGTCTGTGACTGATCACACATGAGCAGAACCTGAGAGGAAAGAACTGTATGGGGTGGAGGGGGTGTCTCAGGTTGGCTGAGGGCCAATAACAATGTATCTGTTCATGTTTATCTGTTCAATCTATCTGTTTAAAACAGAAGCGTTTACCCACTTTTTTATTTACCACTACAACACTGACATTTTATTTTTAAAGCTTTTACTACGTGGATTCTAATCAGGAGTATCTGAATGTTATGAGTGAGATATCAAGATAAAACATTGAAAACAATGGCTTTATAATCACAATTTAATATTGTAATTCATAGCAAAAGAAATATGTGTGCCCTCTGTTATTTACTGTGCAATATTTCCATTTCCACATGTTCAAACATGGCCGTATGAACCTCTTTGCAAATTACGCAATAGTGTAGGGCCCACAGCAGAACTGGGGCCCCCGCAAGGTCACCGTTTTTTTGGGACATTTTACAAAAACTGCATGCGGGCAGATGGGTGGGATGAGAGGGTAAGAGGCACACAGAAGCTTGCTTTTGCTTAATTTTGTTATTTTATGACGGCTAAGCATTTCGTTCTGGATTACAGCATACCTGGTCTCTAAGTCTCTCACACCAGCAGCTTCCTGCTAGTGTACAATACCAAACGCCACATGCCCTCTACCTCCTGGGAGAGATCCTTCCCTAGTCCTACTACGTCAGAGGCATCAGCCTGCAGGATAAAATGTACGAGTCAGGCTCAATTTATGTATGAATTTATTTCAGTTTTAGAGCCAATTTAAAAACCTGTCCTATTTCAAATGTGCACAGTATACCTCTTTACATTTTAGAAATGTTCCTTTTTCATTTGGGGGTTGGAATTTTAGAAAAAAAGGTAGGTGAAGGTAAATATGTACAATGTGGGAGACTGAAGGAAATTCAAATGCGGATTTCCAGAGTGTTTGTTTCTCTCGCTACAAAAGAAAAACCAAAGTAGTAAAGGACATAAAAGTTATTCCTTTTTTTGTTAAACTACATTTTTTGTTCTATTGAATGCAATGCTGCTACTGGTCCGTAGAAGGCATCTACGAACAGGTTAGGAAAAATAAACATTGTTTTTGTTTTGCTATATACAGTATATATAAATAGGTCTGCTGCTATTGTATATGTTAGCTACTGGATTTTCTGGTAAACAAAACCACTGACCCATTAACATCAGTGGATGTTATATTATACACTTGCTAGGGCTTTTGCACTTTACTGCCTGTTCATTTAAATGATCATTAATAACAGTGAGATTTAATTATTATCACTTGCATGTTAATTCTGTCGTACGGTACAAGGCAATAAAGGCATACACAGTTTAACAAGCCTCATGGCCCACTATGATCAGCAAAGAAAAAAGCCCACATAAAGCGTTCAGATAAATTCGAAGACGCTTCTTCATTATTACTGATTGGTGCTGAAAAAATGTCTGTAAGAAAAGTTATCATCTTGCAATTAACAGGTTCCAACGATGTGGTGTACGGTGTAGTCGCCAATCTCAAACTTTGCATATGATTTGTATAAAATTACCTTTATGCTGGGCTTGTTTGTAAATATCTCATTGGGAGCTCAAAGCAATCCACAAACACATATGAGTGAGTTTCAACGGGGCTGACGGACCAACCTGTAGTGCAGGGGTGTCAAACTCTAGTCCTCTGGTTTTCATTCCAACTCAAGTGCTCAATTAACATAACCGATCTAATTATTTGTTGAATTTGACATATTTCATATTTTTCAAGGTTGACGGTTTTAAAAATGCACTTGATTCAAGGTACACTACCTATTAAAACGTTTTGAGGCCTGAAGAGAAATGTTAAATGTGTCCAATTAAATCAAATAATTAGACCAATTAAGTAATTGAGAGCTCAGGTGGAACGAAAGCCAGAAGACACTGCGGCCCTCCAGGAACTGAGTTTGACACCCCTGCTGCAGTGTATCCTTAGAAGTGGAGAAAATATAAACCCTGTTCACAGCGCTGCATTGGTGCATAACCATAGAACTGTATAAATACAATGTAGGCTATGTACGAACCGCTGACAGATGGACACACTGATGACGTTTCTCATTTTGATATGGCTCCACAATCGAATATATATACTGGAAAATGAATGGTTACCATGCACAGGCATGATGGAAAATACTGTACAGTGACGGCATCTGTATTTGTCAACTTTGTTTAATTTTTTTGTGCAAACTCCATGGCAGAACATGTATTTAAGAAAAATCAAACCGTGCTTAGTTCTTCTCAGTGTAAATGTCTGCTCTGCTCTGCGCTCCGCCCCCACGTCCTTTAATCCGGCCCCGAGTCTGAATAAACTAATAAAGGTAATCAGTTACAGTTTAAGCACATATAAGGTGATCCTGTGAACTTCGAAAGTCTTTGAGATATGTTTAAACACGCTGGCTGCCGCTGACGAAGGGTTAACAATACTTACGGGGACTACCTTTTCAAAATGCAAAAACGGGACACTATTTACATTTTTTTTTTTTGGGGGGGGGGGGGGGTTAATGATTACTTGTAGTGATTGCGAGAGTAAAATGATTTTACTTTTGATTTGATTTTTGAGCTAGCTTTTCCTTTAAGTCTGTATTTCAAATAGGTTTATTTGTAGCTTTTATTGTTGTGGACCATTTGGCTGTCACTGTAGTTGCTGTTCTGTCTCGATGGCAGTGCACTGTGTTTATTCGTTTTTAAAAAGGGAAACTCAGGAAAGAACAGAAATGCAACACTCTATTAGGGACAGGTGGTCACCCTAGCAATACATGGTGCTCACTTGCCTACAGTATTAATGCAGGTGTTTGAGTACAGGAAGAAACACAGCCTCTTTGTAAACTGACACTTTTTATAATAGTAATAGAGTAACAAAATGAGTATCCATCAAACTCTTATTTATATATCATGTTCATTTTATGTATGTGATTTAAAAATACTATTCAAAGTTTAGACATTCAGTGATGTACATACAGTTTGTTCCCCCACTGTGGTATAGCCTGCACAACACCGGCAAGTTAGAACACCATGCTTTATTTTATCACTCCTTTAGGACAATAGATTTTATTTTGATATCATAACATTCCACAAAGACATGTCAGTAGTTTGGGGCAATACTTAATATGAGGATTTTTTCCCTTAGTGTAAATGATTACTGCCATGTATTATGGTAAAAGCATAGGGAAAGCATTGGAAAAGCATGGGAAACTGCCACATTACTGTAAAGTGCAATTTTACAATGGCAAACCTTTCTTGGGGTATATTTTTCATATAAGTAGATTTGTGTCCCTAAAGAACAAACTGTAATTAATACTGGTTTCAGCTGAGATCTTTAAGTTGACAATTCATTAGTTGGAAAATGTCAGCTGTATTGTAAAGATTGAACCACCAAAATGTTAACTATATGCAGTTTCCACTACAGCGTATCACTGCATTCATTTGTAAACCACCAGTATATTTACTTTCTGTCATGGTTATTATCTTGGCTACATGCTCACAAAAGTACTGATGTCAGATTTCTAGTACACTGAGGTACTCAAGGTAAGAAGGTAAACAACAATCTGCTAGCATCATACGGCATAGCAACCCATTAGACTTCTTTGTAGATAACCTGGTGCTGTATGGTCTGGGTACCATGGTAACAGATGATGTCATGACATGTTCAGTTTATCGATTAACTCTCCCCTGACCAACTCATTCCAGAAACAAAAAAACATGTGTTACTTAGCAATGCTGTGATTTAAACTGATTTACTAAAATAGTAGTTTCAAGTATAAAGTCTTATATGATAAAAAAAAAAGAAACTATTCATTTTATGAAAACAATGGCAAGTGCTCAATAACATCACCATGCTATGTCACTCTACACATTTCCACTAAGAATAGCTGTCTCAGATCTCAAATGACAGTTGTGCTCAAAAAGTAGAAAACTGGAACCTTGCTGCTTGCATCCTGGTGTGTTTTATGATGCACGAACCCACTTAAAAAAAAACAGCTCCTTTTAATGCAAATTATGCAATATCAAGATTAGAAAACCCATGGCTTTTCCAAAACTGTGCTTCATTACGACCTACTTTATATTCTCTCTAAAACACACCGAAGACGACTAGGAAAACAACCAGAGTCATAAATCTGGTTACTCTAAATTTATTTGTTTTTAAAAAAATGTATGTAATTTCAAACACAATTAAACCTTGAAGAGTAGAGTGGAAACACAATATAACTAGAAGCGAGAGCACAGGATCATTTTAATATACTGTCATCCTCTTAGGGTTAGTCTAAGTCAATTAATAAATGAATGTCTTCTATAAATAAGTAGTCGACTTTGGTATTACCAGAGACAAAGGCACAGATGTTATCTTTTTCATACAGCACTAAATCATTTTCTAAGGATATTTTTGTCAAATTATACTGTTTTCATTATTATAGACTATTCTTTCCATTTATGTAGTCAGGTGAATGTTTATCCTCTCACACACCGCCAAAAGTTCTGTTTGTGAGATAGGATAAGATCGGGTTCTTTAGAAAGTTCAAAGAACCCTTTGTTTTCTGAGTGTTGCTAAACATAGGTGTTACCCGACAGAGACCGGTTCCCACAGATAAGGTGTCGACTTCAGCTGAGCGACTCCAAGGAGGGGGGACTGGTTTTCATATACTATTTAACCTGTGTGTTTCTGTACTGTGGCACTCTTCACCATGTTACCTGACAGCACTGGAGAGTCCTGTAGAATTAAGCCTACAGTATTGTTCTATTTCAAGATGTGCTCATACAGTTTGTATGTGGTTACGGTCTGTATTGTGTTTCATTGGTTTTTCCTTAATTAACTTAATTTTTTTAATTTATTTTTTTATTTATTTTTTTAAAAGGGATGAACACCCACATATTTCAAACACTAAAACGTCCATCTTAGAACAGCAATATATTATTTTACTTTTTCAAAATGCTAAAAGTTTGTTGATGATGCAAGTACAGTACAACATTTAGCATTGTTTTAGAATGTAGACATTTGGGTTGTCCTTGTACTTCACTGTATGGATGCTGCCTCTAGAGTCACTCGGAAAATAAGATTATGGTCAGCAGGCTTCTAACAGCTATAGTGCAAAATTACATCACGTGTGTATTAACAACAAATGTGCCCACATTACCTTATTAAAAGTTCAGATTTTCAATATCTAATAAACAACCTATTAAAAAATGTGCATTGAAGAACAAACCCACACTTTAAATTAGTAATTTGAGATCAGTATCCAAGTCTGAAATTGCACATCAATTGTACAATTTAGAAATAATTGAACTTGAAGAATAGATGTACTTTCACGAAGGATGTTTTTAATAGCATGTTTTTAATAGCATGTGCACTGTTGGCTAAATCACATTTGCTAAAATCAGGTGTGACAAAAGATGAACTGCACATACATAAAGACATGAAGTCGTCTGTACATCTACTGCATCAAAAGAGCTGTCTGGGTGTTTGAAGTACATACAATATATAATTAGAAGGAGGAAAGGCTTCATCAGTCCATGCACTTTTATTCTGTAGGCAAGTAATGTATGATATCAGTTGTTTGCATGCATAAGGGCTGATGTAAGGATATATGCAAAGCAATTTCAGGCTGCATATTGCAAACCATGTTTAGCGGGCCGTAAAGTGGGACCTTAGTGGCGACTAAAAACGAAGCATATGTAAAGGATTGTTTTCACCTGCCGTGCTGCACCCACTATCAAATTAGCACTTTGCCATCATTAACTCATTTAAATGATATTGAAATGTATTCAAATGAAGAAAAGAGCATGGGATTGGGTAGGGATCTGGAATACTAAGCGCAGACATGATGTAAGGATTTTGTCTTGCACTTTGGGTGATTGCTGACCCTCCAAAAACTTTGCATCTCCTCTTACAAGGTGCAAACCATTGTAGGAGTAATTCAGAGCTGTATGAAACCTTCAGAGACCTGTCACTGGCCGCAGGTTGGTTGCTGTGGTACACTTGCTGCAATGCTTGGCTCTTGTTACGGACAGACAGGAAAACCTTCAGAGGAGAAATGCAAGAAGGAAAAGACCCAACATATTCAAATCCATGGTCACATTGTTTGGGACGCTGGAGGATGCAGTGGTAAGGCATTATCGTCTCACTCCGCAGGTCACCCTAGACATAATAGCTGAATTTCACTGTTTCATCATCTGGTTGACTGTCCTCCTGGTAACACCAACAGCATTGATTTTCCCCATTACAGAGGGCCATGTGGTCTCTTTGGTAGCATAACTGATGCTAGCTGAGGCTTTTCCAAATAACTAAATTTCATGTGGAGTGACCTCAGCCGCAAAGCTCCTCCTCAGAAAACTCTTTTCCGTGCGCCAAGAGGACTTTGCTGCCCTTCGTCTGACATATTGTTTAATTTGGTTTGATTTTCAAGCTCCATAAAGACCATACAGCACCTACTGCTCTCTATACTCCAAACTCGCCTCACCTCTGGGTTGCAAGTGCAGCTGCTAAATAGCCCGATGCACAGGCAGCGCTCATTGCAACCCTCATTATCATGACTGCAGCTCATTACTTGTGCGTGTTGAGTAATTTGCATTGCTCTTAAGCTTACATAAGCTGCAGTGCAAAATAATTGCCTGGCTGCTAGGCAATTTGGATTTTATAGCCGCAGTTGTTTGCACTACGCCTATCCTTACATCAGCCCCATAATGCCATGACAGACATAATAACCAATCACTTGTGAAACTGATCCAGCTATTATGTTTGTAATTTTATTCTGAACTACCAGGGCACTGGTGAGTTTGCCGTTTTGGGAGACCAGCATTTTGTCCTATGCATATAGCAATGCCAGTTGCATTGACCAATCAGGCTTTGATATTCTATCACATACTTAGCAAAAAGAATTTGAGTGTACTATATCATATTTTGTGTGACACAAAAGTATAAAGTACACTGTACCATGGGTATTCCCAGAATGAAGTGACAGAGCACAGCTTAAATAAAAGATCAGCAACTTTAATTAACTTTAAAGTATATAGAAAAAGGGGGGTTTAGGCTTTACAATTTTTTATTATTATTATAAAATAGCAATTTTAAATGATTGTGCATCACTTTATTATGTTGCAAAATTTCAAAGTTACTTATCAGCCCCAACTGCTGATAAGTATGCATCATCAACTGCCAATATTTTTTCTTGCTATTTTGTTTAGCCTCCTTTCTTGTTGATGTCTGCCTGCACTCACTCATTCAAAAATAAAACTTTGCAACTGTTAAGTATAACTGTCCCTCACCACCTTGCCCAAAATGAGCGGTATCAGTAACATTTTTTGTTCTTTTTTTTTTTACTCTTAAACACCTAATTATGTGTTTGTTGATTTTTTTTTTTTTCTGTGTATCAATAAGTTTTGGGCTGGGGTACATGAGGAAGATCAATGTACTGGATGTACTTGTAGAGTACATTAGGGCAACATGGCAAGGACAATGTTATATGGACACTGGGTGTACCACCAGTACATCGCATGATCAAGGTGGCATCATAATTTATTTCCCTCAAACTACACATTTCTGTGGCTACTTTGGCCTGCACCTGAGCCCTGCTGATGAAACTGGCCCACTGTAGGGAACCACCATTTCCATGCGTTACCATTACCCCTTTCATGTATCTGTCTCTTCCATACATCTGTTGAAATGTAACAAATAAAAAAATGACATAGTTTGTTATTGCGGAAACACTTTAAAATAGTATCTGCTCATGACTATTTCATGTGTATTAAGGGAAAAGTTAAGAAGTCATGAAAAGTATGTCAAACTCATGCTTGTGACTGTTGAATTCAATAGGAATTTCATTTGAAATCAGTAAGAAATCACGTGTTTGTTAGACTGGAATTACAGACACATATGTTAAAGTGTTACCGTTATTGCTAATCAGGGTCTATGAGTAAACCTGCCAGATAGTGACTCAATAATTTGCTTTATATCAAATGGTATTTTTGGGCAGCATTTATAAAAAGGAGAATCAACACACATTTCTGATAGTCCAAAATTTCTACAAGGTCCTGTCCAAACTTAGTAGTTGCTCAATTTAAATTACTTCTAATAATACAAATTCACTTAGCATAAATATCCTGTTAATATAAAATTATTTTGGAGGCCTCCCAGGGAAGAAACATGTGAACCACCTGTTTTGTGTGTCTGCTTTTGGAATCATCACACTGGTTACTAATCTCTGATCCTTTTTGACTAGAAACTGTGGATGGGAACTTTCTATAGAAATAATACATATTAACTTGCATCCACATTAGCGCCTCTGTACTGTAATGTTGTTTGGGGACTACAGATCCTATGATGCATTTCGAGTTGCCATAGTACTCGCGCACATATTTGCACTATCCTTGCGTACAAGAAAAATAAAAATGTTGCTAAAGATTTCAACAATCCCACAAACACTATCAACCATTCTAAAAAAATGAGACACAATAATACAGGCTTATGAACAGCAAACTGTGGATGCATGTCGTCAATGTTTCTGATTTGCTCAATACCCTGAAGTTGTGGACGCCTTGCTTTTGTGATTCATTTGCAATGTAGACTCCCTGCAATGTAAACATTTTTTTGCTGGCCCTTGAAATTTGTATTAAAGAGAATTGGTAGAATTTAGCTTAAGCCTTTTTTTTTTTTTTTACAATCTAATGAAAAATGCATGGTTCTTAACATGGTGAAAACAGTGTTCTCAAATATTACAGTACACATTACAAATTACATATATACCTGTATGCTCTTCATCACATAAAAAGTAGAAATTAACCATAGACATTTAAATAAATTCTCTCCAAATGTGAACACCCTGCATACTAAATAAATCAGGTCAAGGGGAAACCAAATAAAAATTGACAGTGTTAGTCGCTTGTGATTAAATTCCTGGTCAGTTTTGCATCCCTGAATTTTGATCTTTTGTTCTGACCTCGTCTGAATATCTAATCTTCTCTTGTTCTTTGCAGAGGCGACTTTCTTGGTGTCTCAACACATTAATTCATGTTTATCCTTGCTGCTTCCAAGTGTGATCTTGCTCTTACATGTATATCATTAGTTTAAAAAAGAATCAATTACAGCCGATGTTAGTTTACTGATTGTGCGTTTCTGACAGACAGTCGGAACCCTAACATTATATAGCAAAGGAAAAGGCAAACAGATAAATACTGTCTTTTAGCTTGTGGCCTCTTCCAAACTGTAGCATTTAGCCAAACCCTTCAATCAACAGAGGAAATTAAAGGTCAGAATGAGTCATTGCTGTTTATATAGTGTGTCCTCACAGTCTTGCTAACCAGTTCCTCAGATGTTCCCATTTAACAATATTTATACCATATGCTCAGCATACTTGAGAAAAACAAACAAATTAAAAACATTATTAAAAAATGAATGACAAAACATGAAAGCTTTTCAAATCAACAGATTATAAAATCCCTTCTTAAAAATATGTAAAGACTAATATCCAAAGACTGGTAGTGATATTATGCTAAATTTGTTTTATATTTGTGAAAATATAAATCATAAGTTTTATGTGCTGCTTACTTCCTAAGCACAGCATCAATAAAAAAAAGCGTGACTTTGATCTACATCCACAAGAAATAGGGAAATTCATAGGAAATGCCAATTCAGACAAATGGATAAAGCCCTGCATAGCTAAGTCCGTCAGGTTTTAGTCCCTCCCTAAACATTCACATGGATTTAAAACATGTTTTTCTTCATTTAGCATAACATACTTGCATCAGTTTTTTTTTTTTTTATTTTTTTTTTTAGACCAGTTAGTTTTCGATTATTTATTTTCAGTTTCACTCTATCCTGAATATCTATCAGAATTTAACAGGCATCAGGACCCCACCTAAACTTAAAGTGCCACGTTCCATGTGGGGTCATAATATCCAAAATACAATTGCATATTCAATTCAGTACAGTACTTAAAATATGGATTCCTGTATTCAGCTATAAATGAATCCTTTGTTCATATGCACACACACACACACATATATATATATATATATATATATATATATATATATATATATATATATATATATATATATATATATAAAAATATTACTGACATACATTTCTCACTGCATTGTTTATTTAAAAACAACAGCTCTAAACGTAATTTCTGTGAACAGATACATCCAGCAGTTGACTACAGGGCCCTGTCCTGCATTTCTATCCCAATAGATGCCACTGGAGAAGAGTGAACATGCTCTGTGTGCTGGTAGCAACAATGAGAGAGTGGAGGGGTCTCAGTGTTGTCGTGACCAAGTTAATCCCCGGATATGATTCAAATCGAACTAGCTTTTGAACTTAATAAAATGTCAACCTTCACAACACACACAACGACCCAGAATTGTTCAAGCCCAGGAGGACGCCCTTGTTCAATTATGGAGCAACGTACCTCAGGAGAAGACTTCCACTGTCATTCAGGGAATGCCTGGTGGGGTCGGTGTTTTAAATTGGGCAAAAGGACGATACACAAGCTATTAATGAGCATGCTTTCCAGTTATCTAACAGCAATTTGTACTATAGAGGGTATTTATTTCGATAGACTTAAAAATTATTTTTTCCAGCAAGACGGTGTATCTTTTGTTACATTGTACTTTTACTTTTTGTAAACCGGCATCTGTCTGCCAGAAAACTTTACTGCAAGGTCCAGAAATGGCCTTAATCCCAACCAACTAGCCCCATTCCCCATGTTAGAGAAATAGTACCAGGTCCTCTATAAGTCATTTCATAATTCTACAGCATCATGACTCTGAGCGAAAAACAATGTCAATGTGAATCAATCAGTTTAATCAAATCACATACTTGGTATGTGACCTTGTCCCTACTGTTGCAGATTGAAGAGCTGAGAGAAAAAAAAACAAACAAAAACAACTGTGTACAGTTTAAATATAGTACTGTCATTGCTGTGAACAAGGTATGCCAGATATTTTAAGTGGCATACAGGGCACTGAATCTTTAACATTGCTTTTAGTGCGAGTCAATTAATTACAGTATATACTGTATTGCACTGTATTGTAAATGACAATGCAAACGACAAAAAAAGCAAGGTTATAGTGCAGTAAGAATCTTGCAGTTAGGATAAGTGGTGAAGTGTAAAGTGTGTGAGGGAGGGCATCATGGTGTAGATGAACAGGCCTGATTATTTTATGCTTAAAACGAGATTCCCCAGTCCAGGCCTCACTCCAAATTCCAGGCTCAACTGTACCCAGGGATTTAAAGATAGCTCTATAGCCATCCTTGTGTCATTGCATGTGTCCCATTACATTCATCACAAGACCGTATTCTGTAAAGGCAATGTGGCTTAAAATAACAAACTAAATTCCTATCAGTAGGACCCTACCTATTTTACGGCAGTGAAATCTGGTCTGTTTTGTGTACTTTTACCCTGCACTAAAATCCAATGCAGTTATATGTACCGTTACATATTCCTGATGTGACTGTTAGCTTGTTTCAATTTAAAAAAAAAAAGCTGGGCATGAACTGGACAGGATTTATTGATTACTCACCGATTGGTAGACACGGGGCGGGTTTAGTATAACAATAGATCCACAGTAGAACAACAACAGTAGAAGATAGAACAACAATTAGAATAATAATTAGATCTACATTTTAAAATGAGTGTCCAAAATAAATCAAACAGTGCCAAAATCATTACTGAAGCAGATTATGTAAAATAACTTGGAAGCCAAATATATACCAAATAGTAGTATGAGCAGAAAAATTATAAATCAGTAATTTCAGAGACTTCACATTTATATATTTAGCCTCTGGATATACTGCCCAGCTACAAAACACTCCCTAGCTCGGCACTTCCAACAGACTCCGTGGATGCAGAGAGCCATGTCTTAATACAGACAGGTATTTACACCGCAGAGACACGGAATGAAGAAAAACAGCATTTCAGAACAGTTTTTTTTAATTACTGTTGCATACAATGACGTTTAAAACCAGAAGAGTTTTTTTATTTATTTATTTTTTTAAACAGTAACAGAAACGCAACAATCATACAGAGCCTCTGGATTTCAGTTTTATTTTCTTTAGAGTTTCTACTTTGTTAGTCACATGCTTTTGCTAACTTCAGGGCTTTAAATGTTTACCATATATTTTACTGTTTTTAACTATGTGTTCATACTTTGTTACACCAACGTGAAATTTAAGATTTAAATAACTGAAACCGTGAAATTTAAGATTTGTTATTTTTTGTGAAATTTCCGAAAATGTACTGTGAATTTGGTAGGGCCCTGCCTATGAGGTAAACATGCTGCTTCACTTTCACGTAGCCCTTGAAATGTAATAGAATCAGGCTCCCAAGATTGAAGGAATTGATTGCAGGCATCAGTCGAAACACAGTTTAAACGATTTACTGATTAATAATATTAATAACTGACTTGCTCATCATCAACAGTTTCTGCAATGTTTTGGATGCCAGTCAAAGAGGAGTTAGTAACATCTGCAAGTCAAATTGGACTATTTTGCTCTGTTAAACTGCCGCCTCGGAAGTGTGATTTATTCCACAAACTGATTGCTGCCGTGGGTAATTAATCAGGGATCATTTTTCGCATACAGTAGATGGTGGAGGTTAGTGAAGTGGCTCATTTCATTTATCTATTTTTTTTTTTTTTAAACCTTTTTAAATTGCAATGACAATGTCTGACAATGACAAGAGCCAGTACCATACAAGTTAAAAACAATACAAAACCTGTAAAATGAATTGGGCGTAGTGACATTCTCCCCAACCCCCCATCATCCTAGATCACTTGAAAGAACTGTCAGTATGTTTTCAGTATTATGGACTGCCCCGTGGAACTCTGATCTATCCCAAGCTTGGTGGTGTTGTTTACATTTTAGACTGCAGTCCGGTTATTAACATCTTCATTCTTTCCGGTCAGGTAGTAGCATGTCACGCACCCCAATACAAGTTAGTAGATGCACCTTTTCTCACTCGAGAGGTCCCCCGAGCTGCCGTAACTTTTACGGACCACAGCTGCTCGGTTAGGTTGCTAGGATACAGTCTGCCTGGCGTCACATGAAGCAGTGTCATCTGGGATGAATGAACACAATGAACTATTAGTTTTAGAGAGATTTTATTTTTGTATTTTTAGACACCATTGAAAGAATTTTAAAATGATCATAAAATGCCTGTAACTGTACAGTATACAGTAATTTAAGTACCTATAGCGCTCTTGTTGTGAGCTGAGGTCAGAACCAGTGTTTAGTTGTCATCTCTTACCCTGTTCATAACCAAAAACTTGGTCATTCTAACATATTGCATAGGTTATTTATTCTTTGTGACTGTAAAATTACAGTAAAAAAAACTTACAAACACACGTTTGAATTATTCAAATATCAACCAACTTTGAAGAAAAATATGTATATTGTGGCAGCAAGAAATATAACAGAACAGCATTTCACTTTTTTTGTAAATGTGTATTTCTATTATTATTATGGCTATATTATGATAACTGTTGCTCTGACTAGCGTATGTGTAGACTAGACATTATCATTTTAATTTTGCCTATATCTATCCATTTAATTCGACTGTGGTCAGGATACACCTCACAATAAATAATTTGCAATGGTTTCTAATAAACATGGTTTCAGTGTCTTTCTCCTCCATAGAGATGGTGGCAGACCTGAATGATCTTGGCTAAATCAGTAAAAACAAAGAAGTGTTATTCTGTGTGGCTAAATTTATTTCCAGGACCTAAACCAAAAATGCATTAAGGAGTCCCTCAGTTAGCCCAGCAGCAGGCAGGTAGGTCTCTCTGAGATTGGGAAACAAGAAAACGGCAATACAAAGCACAGAAGCTTTTTCAGGTAAAGTAAAATTGTTTAAAATTGTAAAAAAAAAAAAAAAAGAATGCACGTACAGCACTATGAAACAACTATGATGTTTAAAGATGTTCTCACAAATTGTGAAAGGCATAGTTATGTTTACAAATATTTATCATTAAACTTCAAACATTTGAAGATCCTCATAATACAAATAAAAACCACCAAAAACGAGAATAGGGGAGTAACCGAGCCAGTTTGAGAATGACACCATTCCAACGAGGAACAAGAACCACCAAAAAGTACAGCTCCGAAAGCAGACAACGACAATGCATGCAAAATCGCCCGAGGCAGATAAACGAGACTGTAATTTAGGGTCTGGCTGAGCAAATCCATCATTTCATACAAGTCATGTTGCCTCCTCATGCCATTCCAACAACACCCACTCCCCCGGGAAGAACCAATGAAATTAAACATATTGTGATAACCAACAGTCATGCTACAGTGGCTCAAATCCCAGAAAACTTCGACACTCGATAAGACACACATAATTCAGATTTAACAAAGCATCAAGGCTGAGTTTACCCATTTATCCTAAATCAAATTGCAGGGTATTACCAAATAGCGACATCTACATGCAGAGGTGGAACTACAGCAGTTGTAGCAGATCTAACAAATCTGGATCCTGGTTTAGCATAATTCACAGGTTTTAGTGGTGCAAGATATCAGTAATGTTTTTTTTTCCCCCACCCTCAAAGCTGGTCATCATAGTTCTCATACCAGAGCAGGAATATTCTACCCTGAGCCAATGAAACCTGGAAACTCACCAAACAACATCTGACAAATTCCAGCGCTAGCGCCAGTAATAATAACTGGTTTGATTACAGCGACTCCAGGCAAAAATATGTTGTTGCTATTACACTTTCGGCTGAAATTTAAATCCATTAAATCCACCACTGACCAAGTAACTGACAAGAGACAATTCTTACACCAATATCTACAAAGAGCAACTAGGTATTTGTGATAAAAGAATATATGTATAACATACCGTATTGATTTGTTTAATAGCTGGTGTAGAAGGTAATATATTATCTATATCGAGACAGATGAATGTTCCATTGCAAACTAATGGTAAGAAAATATCCCAAGGCTCAGCACAACATGTAAAACTGCAGGTGTTTCCTCAAGGAAATTCCACAAGAAAGAATGTGAAATCAGCAAGTGCTGCTCTCAGGCGAAGCTCTACATGAGTGCTGTTAGATCTTGTTATTCATCCAGTCTCCGAAGCAGCAGTATCCTATTATGTTTACCTATGCTGAATGTAGAATCCATTTCCTTATAACATTGCTGGGGCATGTGGTAATTCATCTGTGAATAACTAAAAAACAAGAAACTACACACACACTCTATTGAAGACACACAGCCCCTTTAAAACAGCCCAAACTACCATTACCAGGTGTACGATTGTCAGTTTGATACCATTTACTATTTCAGCACAGTATTTATACTGCATAATGAAGTATGAAGAATATAACAGACAAGGTGACAAACATTATAAATAGGGTTCTGGGAATTTTTTAGTGCCGGCAATAAATCGTGAGGTTGAATGTGTTTATTTTGAGATAGTTTTCTCAATTGTTTTTCCATTGAAACATCATGAAACCGGATTATTATGCAATAAGTTGATATGTTACTAGTGTATCCACTTTAATTCTATATTCACAATTCTATATGAAGGTGACTAGGTGGCTCATGTTTAGACGTTAGAAACCAGCCCCCATGTCCTTATTGCAGATTTGTACCAACAATGCAAGTCGTAACATGATACATAAATTATTTGAAGTGACAAAATCAGGTTGAGTGAGTATAAAATAATTATTATTTATTTGTCTTTCTATTTTGCCATCTTCAAGTTCATTTAATTGTTCTTCATCCAAATCTGCATGTTTACTTCTTTTGGGATTTTTTTGTTGGCAATTGGTCACTCAGTTTTACAGCTTTACTATACATCTAACTGTAAACAAGATGGCTACCATTACTTTAAATTCTGTGACAGCACAGTGATTTCTAATAATACGACAAGGCTCCAACTCTCTGTATCCATCCAATACACAGACAGCTGGAACCTTGCTCGACCAATCACATTGTTTGTTTCACATTCCATTGCCAGCCCTGGAGATTATATATATATATATATATATATATATATATATATATATATATATATATATATATATATATATATATATATATATAGAGAGAGAGAGAGAGAGAGAGAGAGAGAGAGAGAGCCTATCAGAAGTATTCCCCCCCCCCCCTTAGACTTTTCCACATTTTATTGTGTTACAACATGGAATCAAAATGGATTTAATTAGGAGTTTTTGCCACTGATCAACACAAAAAAGTCCATAATGTCAAAGTGAAAAATAAAATCTACAAATTGTTCTAAATTAATTACAAATATAAAACAGAAAATAATTGATTGCATAAGCATTCACCCCCTTTGCTATGACACACCTAAATAAGCGCTGGTGCAACCAATTGTCTTTAGAAGTCACAATTAGTTGAATGGAGTCCACCTGTGTGCAACTAAGGTGTTTCACATGATTTCAGGTTAAATACACCTGTCTCTGGGAGGTCCCACAGTTGGTTAGTACATTTCCTAACAAAAACTACATCATAAAGACAAAGGAATATTTAAAGCAAATCTGGAATAAGGTTCTTCAAAAGCACCAATCAGGGGTAGGATATAAGAACATTTTCAAAGTACAGTAAAACCCATTATTAAGAAATGGAGAGAATATGGCACTGTGAATCTGTCTGGAACAGTCCGCCCTCAAAAACTGAGTATCCAGATGAGAAGGGCACTAGTAATGGAGGCCACCAAGAGGCCTATGGCAACTCTAAAGGAGTTACAGTCTTCCACAGCCGAGATGGGAGACACTGTGCATATGGCAACAATAGCCTGGGTGCTTCACAAAACTGGCCTTTATGGGAGAGTGGCAAAAAGAAAGCCACTGTTGAAAAAACTGGCATCAAATCTCTGCTAGAGTTTCCCAGAAGGCATGTGGGAGACTATGAGACCAAGTGGAAGAAGATTCTATGGTCTGATGAGACCAAAATAGAGCGTTTTGGCTTCAACATTAAGTGCTATGTTTGGCGCATGCCTAACACCGCACATCATCCTGAGAACACCATCCCTACCATGAAGCATGGTGGCGGCAGCATCATGCTATGGGGATGCTTCTCTGAGTTAGGGCGTGGAAAGCTTCTGAAGATAGCAAAATGGATGCAGCAAAATACAGAGAAATCCTGGAGGAAAACTTTTTGATGTCTGCAAGAGACCTGGGACTTGGGAAAAGATAAATTTTCCAGCAGGACAGTGACCCCAAACTTTAGCCAAAGCCACATTGGAGTGGCTTAAAAACAAAAAAGGTCAATGTCCTGGAGTGGCCCAGTCAAAGCCAGGACCTCAATCCAATTGAGAATATGTGGAAAGAGTTGAAAATTGCCATTCACCAAAGGTCTCCATCCAGCTTGACGGAGCTTGAGCAATTTGGCAAAGAAGAATGGGCAAAAATTGCAGTGTCCAGATGTGCAAAGCTGGTAGAGACTTATCCAAACAGACTCATGGCTGTAATTGGTGCCAAAGGTGCCTCTACCAAATACTCAACGGGGTGAATACTTATGCAATCAATTATTTTCTGTTTTGTAATCAATTTAGAACAATCTGTAGATTTTATTTTTCACTTTGACATTATGGACTTTTTTGTGTTGATCAGTGGCAAAAACTCCTAATTAAATCCATTTTGATTCCATGTTGTAACACAATAAAATGTGGAAAAGTCCAAGGGGGGGGGGGGGGGGGGGGGGGGGGGGGGGGTTGAATACTTTTGGGGGGGGTTGAATACTTTTGAGAGCCATATATTTTATTTACAAACAGTTTATTTTATAAACACAGATATAAAACTGCCTCAGTGTATTTTCAAGTCATGCCATTGTGTAGATTTATCTTAATCTTAAAGGTTATGCAATACATTTGAAAGGTTATTTCTTTATGCAAAAACTAAATGCCATGACTTAAGCAGATTTAATTCATGCTCTCCATTCACTTCACCCAGATGAATTGGCCATGTCCAAGCAACATGACCTCAGAGAAAACACTAGATAAGGCTCTATTCAACTGACATGCCTCACTGGTCAATCCAGACAAGAAAGGAAAGGGCAATCCTAGTTTAACAATTGTACAATGCAATATAAAATAAAGTCGTGTTAGGTATAGTTTCCAAGACAACTACCTTACCGTCCCCCCTCTATTATGGTGGAGAAGACTCACACAAACTGCACAGTCAGAATGTTTCCACCCTCGAATTACTAATCATGCATAATGTGCCAAATTTACTACTGTAGTAGAGGTCGGGAAAGTGCAGCCGAAAAAGACGACAATTGAAATGTTTGTACTTCAGCTCATTAATTTGCACAAGATGCAAACAATTAGCATATAGTATGTCATTTGGAACCACTGAAATATGAACACTGCTTTAAATGTATTGTCATGTAACAGGGAATAAACCAAAACAAAAGCCTCAAAACATGTTGATGCGCTTCACGACCTGCTTTACTGCCTACCTCATGCCTTGCTCCATTAATTAACTCATCAACGCCCTTAACTACCGATGTCACAGCCTCACACACCAACTTTATTATGAACTTTTTTCTACTGTTCTCTCCATTCTGGGATAATTGTTTAAGCATTATTTCAGGTGCTTCATTAAATGCATACAGACGTGTAAGTTCCAGGAACAAAGAGCATGGACTGCATATCAAGAGTCATTTGTTGGTCTTTGCTGTTAAATACTCATGCACTAAACAGCTGTAACCAGTTTACCATGCAGTAAGCCCGTTACTGCGTTCACAAAATTTCCATCAACCAATCTGGGGACAGTGAGTGTTTTCAGCTCCACAGAGCGCATTGTAAATCACCAGTGAAAAAATTGCAAATCTTCTAAATCCCCCAGGTTAAAAAAAAACAATCCCCCAAGATTTCCCCCCATACAAATGTTGCCCCCAAATTTCCCCCTGGGCATTTAAAAATCCCCCAATCAGGCCGCCTCCCCTTATCCTATGGAGACCCACTGAAGATGCAGCTGGTGCCGGCTGCTGCCTCCTTGGTCGCTGTCATTCTGATGAAGTGACAGCCGGACTACATATCCGTTGGAGTGCCCATATACTAAAATAAAGGGTGTGTAACACGTGCAGCATTTCACGTGCTCTAATATTTAATCATTTAGCTTGCCTTATTCGTGCATATTGTTATATTAGTGAATAGAGCGGACACATCTTCCTTATTGTTCCCACAAAAAGGGAAACAAAACTGAACCAGGTAACTACAGACCAGTAAGCCTGACTTCTATTATATGCAAACTTATGGAAACTATAATAAGATCCAAAATGGAAAATTACCTATATGGTAACAGGGTACTGGGAGACAGTCAACATGGTTTTAGGAAAGGGAGATCGTGCCTAACTAACTTGCTTGATTTTTTTGAGGATGCAACATCGATAATGGATAATTGCAAAGCATATGACATGGTTTATTTAGATTTCCAGAAAGCTTTTGACAAAGTCCCGCACAAAAGATTAATTCTCAAACTGAACGCAGTTGGGATTCAAGGAAACACATGTACATGGATTAGGGAGTGGTTAACATGTAGAAAACAGAAAGTACTGATTAGAGGAAAAACCTCAGAATGGAGTGTGGTAACCAGCGGTGTACCACAGGGATCAGTATTAGGTCCTCTGCTATTCCTAATCTACATTAATGATTTAGATTCTGGTATAGTAAGCAAACCTGTTAAATTTGCAGACGACACAAAAGTAGGAGGAGTGGCAAACACTGTTGCAGCAGCAAAGGTCATTCAAAATGATCTAGACAAGATTCAGAACTGGGCAGACACATGGCAAATGACATTTAATAGAGAAAAGTGTAAGGTACTGCACACAGGAAATAAAAATGTACATTATAAATATCATATGGGAGATATTGAAATTGGAGAAGGAATCTATGAAAAAGACCTAGGAGTTTTTGTTGACTCAGAAATGTCTTCATCTAGACAATGTGGGGAAGCTATAAAAAAGGCTAACAAGATGCTCGGATACATTGTGAAAAGTGTTGAATTTAAATCAAGGGAAGTAATGTTAAAACTGTACAATGCACTAGTAAGACCTCATCTTGAATATTGTGTTCAGTTCTGGTCACCTCGCTATAAAAAAGATATTGCTGCTCTAGAAAGAGTGCAAAGAAGAGCGACCAGAATTATTCCGGGCTTAAAAGGCATGTCATATGCAGACAGGCTAAAAGAATTGAATCTGTTCAGTCTTGAACAAAGAAGACTACGTGGCGACCTAATTCAAGCATTCAAAATTCTAAAAGGTATTGACCGTGTCGACCCAAGGGACTTTTTCAGCCTGAAAAAAGAAACAAGGACCAGGGGTCACAAATGGAGTTTAGAAAAAGGGGCATTCAGAACAGAAAATAGGAGACACTTTTTTACACAGAGAATTGTGAGGGTCTGGAATCAACTCCCCAGTAATGTTATTGAAGCTGACACCCTGGGATCCTTCAAGAAGCTGCTTGATGAGATTTTGGGATCAATAAGCTACTAACAACCAAACGAGCAAGATGGGCCGAATGGCCTCCTCTCGTTTGTAAACTTTCTTATGTTCTTATGTTCTTATTGAATAACACGCGTCATACCCAAAGAGAATGGTGTTTACCATAAAGTCCATTAAATGGTGGTAATCACCACCATTTAGTGTATAATATCCATATATATATATATATATATATATATATATATATATATATATATATATATATATATATATATATATTCCCATCAGTTTAAATTCATACATCATTTCTTCACGAAAGGGTTATTAAATAATCTTAATGGCAAAACATGGAGATAGATAATTGGTCACCAGTAGGCATCAAACTCTAATCTTTTTTGCAATGGTCTAAAGGCGGCTTTGCATAGTTGCCCCTCAGGCCCCTGCTTTGCTGCTCAGATTGCATCACAGAAACATTATGGTTACATCCATGTAGTCCAAAAGAAAATTGACAGTGGTATATAACCTCTTTGTACACATTGTCCACTGTGAAATTAAACATAATTAAAGGTCATACACATCACCTCAAAGTCCTTTCACAGGTTACACTTTGGTTGGCTGAGCCCATCGTACTTCAATAACCAGCATATTACTATTGCACCAAAAACCTCATTTCCAATTTACCCTTCTATTTTTAGCTGGAAACAGCCATATTTTGATAAATCAAAAGAGAAATGAATCATTTTCATCATCAGATTCGTTCTCACTCCTCTTTTCTATTATTAATCCACCAGAGTGCTTGGAGACTGCCTTCACAAAGAGATCTTAAGCCTGATCATAATTACATGTTTTATAAGGAGAGAGAAAAAATTCACTGTGTGGAAGAATGATAAGACTCGAAAGTGACCAGAAACTGATGAGATATGGTATACAATCAAAAGACAATTTTAGCTAGTAAATAAGAATAAGCATTTAACAAACAATAATGTTGCTGCTGTAGTTGGTTTCCAGGAACACATTAGGAGTGCAACCAGCTTAAAGTGTAGGGTCATTCTTCGTTTCCAATTATAGTTAACCTAAGTGTTCACACGGTTCAAGAGGCAGCAGTGGTGAGGAAATTTATGTCAGCTCCTGAAGCCATCTTTTCAGTTGCCGCCTTGTAATGAACCAATGAGAAGAGCAAAGAAAATATGCAGAAATTGACTGTCGAAGTGGCTAAATACCCAGAATTATAAGATACTGAAAATGAAAAAGTATAAAAATAACTGTGAGAACATGTAGATTTTAATACCTGAAAACCTGGGACTATTGTTTACAGTCAAAACCACGTTTCTTTTAAACAATCCCACATTTCTGAAATTTTGAATCCGATAATTTCATACATAAATTCAATTTAAAAAACTAAACAAGGTCAAAAAGTAATTTGAGCTGACGGGTGTGTTACGGGCCACTGGTGCCTGCAGCCGTACGCATGTTTCACACTCTGCGTACCATTGGTTGGTAAAATTTTGGCTTTGTAAGTCTGGACTCGCATGTAATCTTGAGCGAGCAGTTGAAGCAAAACAGACATTTTAAGTTTATAGGATTGTACTGTTTATTTAGTGGCAGTAATGAGCAAACGGAAGCAGATAAGTTTGGTTGAAGCCTTGAAAAATTGTGAAAATCTTTCTTCTGATGACCCAGATGTCTGACGGGGAAAAAAATATATATATATCTGTAAAAGCACTGAACTGTCCGTTTCTGTCACTGTAATGGTGGTGACGTTTTAAGAGCTGAAAATACTCTGTCTATATGAAAATGAATACATTTCCTGATTATTAACACATAATTGCCGAGTTGTCTTATTATTACTAATGTTTTTTTTTTTTTTTTTTTTTTTAACTGCCTGTTTTGTCACAACATATAAGATATATGCCATGTTTAGCGGGTGAGTGATGATTATATTAGTTGTAGTGATTGTGAGAGTAACAATGAGAAATGGAACCAGCATAACAGATTTGTGAGCTAGTTTTTTCCCCATAGTTTAAATCTTTTATTGTTGTTGTGGACTATTTGGATGTCACTGTAGTTGCTGATCTGCTTGATGGCTTGTGCACCGTATTTATTAAGTTTTAGAAAGGGAAACAGTGATGCAGTTTGATTGCAGCTTCATAAACGTGACATTGTAGGTGCTGTGCTGTGAAACTCAGGAAAATGCAGCACTCTGATTGACTGAAACACTTTCCTTCATGGTAATGCAGAGTTGTTATCGGCATGAGATGGGATGTCAGTGTGGTTCAGTTTACATACCATGTAAAACATTTCTGGGGGCCCTCCTGTTTCGGGCTTTTGCAATGGCAGGGACAAAAATTAGGGTCGTTCAGGGAGGGGGTGCAGTACACGGAGACCCAGGATACAGGGGATCAAAGCACTAAAATGTATTCAATTTTCACATTGGTAGTTCTTTGGTCTGTTTGTGTGTAGGTAGACAAACTGTATGCATATAAAATAATGTACTTGACTGTTCAACAAACCTTTGCACTTATCGATCTTTACTGCCCATCCATTTTCTGAATGCAATAGTTGCTTTACATGCATGTCTGCTGATAGCTGGAGATGTACTGGGCTTCAAATCAGACTACTATGACTACTGAGTTGCGTTTCAAGATGGCAGGCGAGGTGTATCTGCTTTGGCTGCTCCCTATTTTGCAAGTGATATCGGGCCTATGGCTCAGAGTTGTCTTCCAAGGCATGCAGAGAACTTGGCTTTTCCAGTAACCTCCTCTGTAGTTCTTGTGACCTTCTTGGGCAGTTCAATCTGAACCAGATGGATTCTTTCTGCAGACAGTGCTGCCAAGAAGAGGCCAGTCTTTGCTGCCATTCCCAGTCTTTTGGATCATTTCTAATTCGCGTCTGCTGTGGACTGACATTCAGCGACTTCGCTTGCGTCGCTCTGTCCAGTGTCGTAGGGAGGTGTTCAGAAGCTTTTCAGAAGACTTTCAGAAGCTTGTGCACATTTAGATAAACCAGTGAGTCACACTGGGTAAGTGCCAATATTGCACACTTATTTTTGTCATTTTTGTTGTTACATGAAATGGTATGTTTGTATATATTAAATAAAATGCAATAAAAGCTAAATCCACCCCGAAATCTCCCTCACATAATTCCCCAATACAGCAATAATTTATATACAAACCCATGACCACCACACACCCATTAATATTAAACATAGTTTAAATAACCAATTCAAAAATAGCTGTTAAGCCCAGGACAGACATGTTGCCACCTGTATCGCCGCCATTGCTTTCATGTGGTGTTGGACTGATCAGCGCGGGACAACACTTTTTTTCTGGCTGCTGCGCGGTACCGTCAGTGGATTTAGCAATCACAGCCAAGCGCTGGCAAAACGGGTTTGCCAAGAAAAATCATGAATGAAACTGCTGTTTATAGAGGTGTCCAAGTACCCTAAAGCGTTTGATCCCTCCCGGATTTTATGAAAAAACAGGCAACTCAGTGTTTTATACATTGCCGTCCTGACTCTTATTATTTCTGTAGTTCACTACTATTTTTACTGAATAACTGGCTGTAAAAGGATATATTGCATTTTAGTAGTAGACTACTTGCTGTCAGCAACGTATTGTTTGTTTTTTTGCTAAGCTCAGATTGCTCATTTCATACACCTGTATACAGATGACAGAAAAACAACACTGAAAAACAAACCAGTGTTTTTATTTAGTAGACTATATGAGGGGCATTACAGCTGTGGCCAAAAGTTTTGCATCACGTCCTACAGAATTAATAACCTTACACTGACATATTGAAATTGCGGATCGCTTTGTAGTTTTCCAAGAACTGAAAAATGTGGCACTTCGAAATCTAACATAAAATACTATACTACTATTGTAGTTTCTGGTAGACTCGAGATACCATTTTGTAGTTTTAGATTGCATGATGTTAAATAAAATATCAAAATTATGTTTATAGTTTTTTTCTTAATTATGTCTGCATCCTAATATTCTACTAGGCGATACAAAACTTTTGGCCATAAATGTAAATTACCATATATTCGAGTACATAGCCTACAGTGTGGTACTGACAACTACTGTACTGTACCGTGTAGCGCACACCGCTCCTGTGTATCCTTGTGCAGAGTAGCGGTATCGCACGGTGAAAATGACCAGCGGTGCCGCACCATGCCTGTCTAAAGCTTTATTTTGTAGAATGTTTAACATTATTTTTAGACAAGTTTCTATCTAATTATATAGAGGGCAACATGCCTCGCCTCACGACTGTACTGCCAGATGACATTAAAACTTGTTTTGAACGTGTCGATCGGGTCAATTTTTTCCTGCTACCACTGCTAAAATCTGAAGTCTTGCTGCATGTGTCGCCAGAGTCAACATCCGCACCGCGTTCACTGCGAACACTAGAAATCCGCTTGCTCATCACACTGTGTCACACATACACCGTCCTCTGTGAACAAGCCTTAAGTCTGCAGGCTGATTTTAAATTGTACAAAAAAAAAAAAAAAAAAAAAATCAAGGAATATAACATTAATTACCTCTTCCAGAGCAAGGCATCTTTGAACTTCCCTGACACTTTTTTTTGCTATCCTCCAAGGATAGACGGCAGGACAGTGGATGCTCACACTTCTTCCCAGTCCAGCCTTCCTTACAGTCACACCTCCCACAGTTACACTGACCCCGACCTTCACAGCACACAGAGGGATAAAAAGAGAGAGCAGTGAATTCCATGTGGCTTTGAGTGGAAACAGACAACATATCAAGCTAATCTACTTCTTTTTAAAGCAAAACAATGCAAAGAGGCACAATATTTAAGCATAGCCTGAGGGGGGGGGAAAAAAAAAGTAGGAATAAAAAAATAAAACAAAACAGTTGGTTTAGCAGTCAGACATCACAGTCTACCTGGATACAAATGCACAACAGCCTGACATTGTGTAGAATCACAACGCTCCAGATGCATTGTTTGAAACAGGTGTTTCTTGTCCAACGTTGAAGGTTTCTGTGATTTGGGCCACGTTTGTTGCTTGTCGGTGCATGCTTCTTTAGGCTTGATCCGCAATGACACTTGCAGCTATATTGCAGTTGTGCTTTTAGGGGTGCTTTCAGGGAGGAGTCTGTTGCACTGGCACCCTTGTGAAGTCAGAGATTGTTCTGCTCTCCCTGGATTGTTACTGAATAGTTGAACACAGTTTATATTAGTTTCCAATTTATGCAAATTTGTGGTCATGTGACATGTCGAGAATCAACAATAATCTAGGCAATAATCTAAAGGCAAGTCACATGGCCACAGAATTGCATACATTGGAGAATAAGGGATTTTCTAATTATACTTACAAATTCATTGGGCAGTGCCATAACTCTCTTTCTTGATTGAGAGTGCAATGTCTTTCTTGTTCCAACTATTGTCAACACTGTCTCAAAATATAATTAAAAATAGCTTATTTCTGTTTTTAATAAAATAAATAAATAAATAAATAAATGCAGTTCTACCACCCTCTGACTGTTTTGAAATAGATGGACTGGCGGCAGCACAGATTTACTGTGCATCTTCATGTGTGGCTCAAGGTATGTTTACTAGCCAAAAATAAATACAAGAATATAGAATTTAAGAGACCAATTCAGAATCCATTCAATTTCACCATCATCTATTGTTTCAGGAAAAAAATAAACAATTAGAACCATGATTTGTGTGTGTTGTAGTAGTAATGTATGACACCACCTATCTAAGTGAATTGAGATTGCATACATACAATTCCAAAAATCTTCATTAATTACAAAATCCACTCACCTGCTACAGCCTACCCGGCAGTATTGTCATTTTGGTTTGCAGGCAAGAAAATTAAAGATTTGAGACAGATACACATTGTCTTTTTATAATCAGAGTGAGGTCAAAAGACTTCCCAGATAGGACTTCGCACTGAAAAGTGGACACTGAAGGCTCATGTGCAGGGCAAGTTTAAACCGATTTCATCAGTGTATTGTCCTACATAATTCACAAGGTGGGTGAAAAGTTCACGCCACTCTCAATGTTTACAAAACGTACATTTTCCTGAAGAAAACAACGCTGCTACATGTAAGCACAGATTACATAATGGGTTATGCCATTTGGAATCTGTCATAACAAAATATATCCAGTGTAATCCCAGTAGTTTGAAAATGATAAGAAGCTACACAAGTCAGCCATCCCACTTATCTACCACAGTCATTTTCTAGGTTTTCCTTCTGTTTAAATCAGGCATGGAAAGTTCTTCACCATTTATATTATGCAGTCATATCTCTATCAAAACAGTGCATAACTTCAGACTGTCAGCTTTCACACAAATCCTGTTTACACATGTGGCATAACATCAGTGTTTGATTCCTTTCCTTATGTCCGTGCTTTCCACAGTTCTGCGTCATAACTGAGTCAAAGTATCAGCATCAGAAAATATACAGCTAACGACAAACAATAGTAATTACTAGTGTCCCATTAGGCTCGGAGGAAAAGTAGGTCCATTTGTGTAAATGAAGAGCAATTAGGAGGATGCTTAGCTGGTAATAAGAGTAGTGCATGTTTTGCACTGTTATTAATCGATTGCACTATGTAACACAATTTTTGTTCCTGGGTAGTAAGTGTTATTTCCTAATTGCTTATGCCTCAAAAGTATAGAAAATGGCTATTATTACCCACAAACTTTGCTTTTGTGACCAGGACAGTGATATTTCAAAATATCACTATTTCCAATGGGAAAACGGGCAAATGTGTGTCTTTTCGTTCACATAAAGTCAGAAAAAAACAACATATGAATCCAAAATAACATGTATTTATACTAAAGTAATACAAAAATGCCTACAAAAGATTTAGAAGTGAGTAGTTTTTCGAGAGTTATGATTATACTGTAGTGTTATGTTGTTTTATTCTGACTTTATGTGAACGAAAAGACACACATTTGCCCGTTTTCCCATTGGAAATAGTGATATTTTGAAATATCACTGTCCTGGTCACAAAAGCAAAGTTTGTGGGTAATAATAGCCATTTTCTATACTTTTGAGGCATAAGCAATTAGGAAATAACACTTACTACCCAGGAACAACAAAAAATAATAATAATTGTTACATGGTGTTGTTTGTTCCAAATTCAATCATATGGATCCAGGGCAAGATTTGCGGTTTCAGACAATTTTATAACACCTTACGAAGCTACACAATGTTCCTTTACGAAAACACCACCTTCATGCATAAGAAATAGCTGTAAGCCCTTCTCCACAGCACCTCTAAATGCCTATAGTAAAAACGACATTTAACATGTATTTCTATCTAACAAAACTACCACATAGAATCATTTACCTGAGCAAAAATCATCTGCATATCTGTCATAGGTTGAATGACAGTTTCTCTCATCACATTCACAGGTATCACCATGAATATCTCCCCATTCACCTGTAGGATCCACATCATAACATGTACATTCACCACAGATGCAGGTTCCTTCAAGAAAAAAAAAAACAAGCTATAAAAGAGCCGTTGTGTGAAATAAGTACAATGCATAGGATCCTGGATTAAAGTCAGTTGGAAAGCACCTCCAAAGCATATCATAAATACCATGCTGGCAGAGGGCAGCTGTTCTGGCCAAGAGGGAAGAGTGCCCTCATGCGAGTTATCTACAGCAGATTCTGCAGATCCAGGTGATCTTTGGAGGTCAACCATCCAAACGGTAGGAGGCACACACCACTTCATGACAGCCAGTTTCATACCACTCATTAAAGCCTGAGTATTGGCAGTGATGTAACGGTAATCATGTTTCCCCCTTACCTTCCCCTAAAGTAATACAACTTAGAAAACAAATCCAGCTGTCAGTTGTGCTGCAGACATGTCCAGAATTCTTAGGAGCACACTATTGAGCAGCCACATCAAGCCTTAAAAGTGGTTGTGAATCAAACCTAATGAATTCAACCTTGAACGTTAACAAATTCTAACCCAAAAGGTAGCTGTTTATATGGACCCTGAAATTGCTTCTCTCAAGAGAGATATAGTTATATGTGGAGAAATACAAGCTTTTTAGAAAGGGTTTTTAGAACACTATGAACACCATTCCATAAATGTGGTATTTTATAATGGTGCATTTTTATTATTCAAAAGCTAAGTTGTTGGCAAGATTTCAGTTAAAGCCTAAAATTGATAAAATCAAGTGCTGCACTATTTTTTGAACTCTTCAGAGTGAAGATGTATCATTCATTATTTATTAATTCCTACATCTAACGTGTTCTTTTTCTCCTTTATAGGGGTTTTGTTCTAAATCTGGAACAATTTGGGATTGCAACCATCTGCCAACTGTTTACCACTGAACTTTGAAAAGAATGTCTAAGTAACCACTAAAACAAAAACAACTGAATTGACGAGTGAAAAGAGCTTCAAAAGAACATTTCAGTTAAATTAATATTGCACTGTAATGGAGAACTTAACAGTTAACCTCGCTTGCAAGGTCATGGATTCTCAGGATAACTTGTGTTATGGGGAGAATATCGATTTACAATCGCTTCAGAATGTCTGCTGAGAATTGTACAGGTGAAGGAGGAACACAGCGTGTCACAGATCTGCTGCCAGGCATAAGCAAGCAGGCTTACATAACCTTAAAAATGCTTCAATTAAATAAAAAGCTGAAACTCAAAGTTTTGTCGAGTTTGTCTTACCTGTTAGCTATTGTGTGTAAACCTCTTTTGAATGCAAGCAGTATTTAAAGATAATCACGTAATTACATATTAATGGCTGAATGTGAAAGCATTGACAGAAAATAAACTATGAGTTGAATAAGCAAGGAAACAGGGCAAAGCTAAAAAAAACAATGTGCCTAGAGAAAATGAAAGACATGCACGGGCACCCTCGTCCAAAAACAGCATAGTCCTTTGAAGAAGGCTGTGCTTACCACACAGTTCCAAAACTAGTAAAATAAGCATCTGGACTGGGAGAAGAGTACTACTGCTTGGAGTCTCTGTGTAAATATCTGGAATTCGCTTTAATTTAGATATTTCTGTGAGCATGTCTATTTTTATTGAGCAAAGTCGTTTCCTTGCATGTATTGAAGACCTGAAATTAGTTTTGTTGGTCTATTTACTTTGACGCTACTTGTAATCAGTACAGTAACTGAATTAAAGAGAAGGGCATTATTTATAGGGTCAAAATATAAAGTCATAATAAACCAGCAAAATAAACAAAAAATGTGCAGATGCTTTTTCTTTTTTCAGGGTAGCCTTTAAACCAGCTTAAAACTAAAAGTGCTAAATACGTTTAGCATCTACACAACACAGTGTTAAATACCTTACTCGAGACCACCTCAGAGGGTAGCCTTGAGTCCGGTTCTACATTAGATCTCATCAGGTAATACCGTTTGTCAGAAGTGTGGACACTGTAATACCGAACTGCGTTTTTTGTTAATCCTCCAATATCCCAAAATGCTGAAGTTGCACCTGAAGTTGAGAACAACTATCAACACTGCTATCATTTTTAGGCTTTTGTTGTAAAAGGTCAATTGCGGAGAGACTTGGTCTTATTTATGGCATGTTGACGTAGCTTATGCAAAGCTTGCCTATGGTGAGACCGTTTCTGCCTTCTCCATTGTGGATACCTTGTGTTTTTAAGAAACCAACCCATAATGTTCATGCTAAGCAGTGGTATGTCTTCCGTGGGCACAGGCCCCATATTTGCAAGGCTGTAAACAGGCAGAGCATGCTAGGATACTATCGTATTAAGTCCACAATCCATTCCACTGCTAGGAACTGTAACTGAACTATTTTAATAGTGTGTGTATGTATGAAGATCAACTAAACATGAAATGGCACTTGTGTGGACGCTTCGAGCTGGATTAATTCAAACGTACAAGTCTCTTCAGTAATTTGCAAGAGGGTAAACTTATGTTACAAATAGTGCTGCAATATCTGTCAAACTGCACCCCTGAAAATGGAGCCTTTCTTTGATTACAGCTTTCTTTGTGCAGAGCTATTATTTGGGCTCTTGTTTCACTGGTGAATTCACATTTCTTTAAGGTAATTAGAGTGGAACATTTCCATTTACGCCCATTGAGCTGGCCACAGGGCTTTGTGACTAAACGGTACAAAAGCAAGCTGCAGAGATGGCTTGTAAATCCTTAAACATATCATTTAAACAATGAATTGTCTTTAAAATGGCTGTCCTTTACCACAATATGAATACGCACATATAAACATATAATACGCACATACACAATTTGATAGACCAGGCATTAGTAAACCACATTAATCCTGTGCCAATCCAAGCAGTCTATTTGCTTATGATTAAGATTAGAGATGTTTCTGAATGCTCCCAGGACAATTTCATGTTTCCATTATAAAGAGGCATTTCCAGTGATGATGAATTTCAGAAGGGATCTACCAGAACAGCACTGTCTTTTTATTTTTCAGCACCCAGTAATACTTTTGGACTGAAGCCAAGGGAATAATGTTCTCATCTGTAACTGTCAGTTAGGGTAACCCAAGCCATAATAGGCTGAAATTAGATATTTTGATGTTTTACTTATGCATGTACTATATATGGCATTGCACAGAAAACCCCTTTTCACTTATATCTAGAAAAACACACATGCGCCCAATTACAATGACAGAGGTGGTACAAGAAAGCAATTCTTACTTGAAAAGAAAAGCAGCAGGTTAATTAAATTAGACATAGATACAATCGTGATAAAAGATCATTCATTTAGCATCAAGTTCTTCTTCTTGACAACCTGCATCTGCATTTAAAGTGGTTTTTAAGACAGACCTCGGTTGCTACAGATCTTGCCATCTGGAGACGTGCATCTCTTTTTGCTCTCCCATGGGCTGATGTCACACTGGAATTCACATTTATCTCCATGCCAACCAGCCATGCAGTAACAGTTTCCACAGTAACACTTTCCATGGCCTGAAACCAGAACAGATTCACAGTAAGAAAATATGACAACCATTTTGAACTGACATGGCTTTTTAGTGTAGTTATTAGCCCCTGCCCTCTCATCATGAATCAGAATATTGAATTATTAGGACAATGCAGACTTTTTATAAATTACTGACTAAAAAATGACCAGAACAAAAAATGCCAATTTGCTTTTTTTTTTTTTTTAATTCAAAATCAGTCTTCTCAGGTTTCCCTGCTTAATTAGAACTGCAAATAGGTGAAGTGAATAATCAAAGGGGAGGAGTTAAGAACTCAAAAGCTTTAACCTTTTTAAAGACTCATTTTGATTCCTGGGCCACAGAACTGCATGAGTATATTGACTTTCCTTTGTTTGACCAACATTACATTCAAAATAAAACTATGCAATGGCAACCAGGAAAGAAGTTACATTATTACAAATGCTGACCTCCCGGCATAAATGGAGTGTTCTGATTAAGGAACGTATTACTGGTCTTTATCTAACATACTTTATTATAGAATGCTGTTCATTAAATATTCAAAATCAGAGCATTAGTATTGTCCACATATGCAGCATTTTGCATTTACTGTATGTGCAATGTTGAGCTCCATCTGGTTAGTTTGTTGTATCATCATCAACCCTGGTCTGAGAGTTTACTGAAGTCAGACACTAGCTGGGGATGTTGTATAACAGAGAGTATTCTTGCATCACAATTTGTGTGTTTATTTGGGGAATTCAATAAATATTTATTATTTTAATAAAGACATACCGCCACATATCTCTCCAGTTTCATCGTCTACACATTCAGTGTCATCACATTCACAGAATTGACCATAAATCATCCCATTTTCCTGTGTGTTTCCACATACACAGCTCCCACACTGGCATGTACCTGTGGATCAGAGGTTTCAGTGACTATGAGAAGGGATACATTTAATCATTCTGAAGTTATGTTCAGGGTAGCCTGCTCATCTTCAATCAATATCTGCTGTCGTCCATGCTAGAGGCTATTTAGCCAATTCCCTGCTCTATGACATTGTACGGTGGGATATTTAGTATCTTACTTAAAGGATGGTATATCCAACAACAGAGCACCAGTGCACCATCAAGGTTATCTGTAGGCAGGATTTAACACTGAGATTCTCTGCTCTCAACGCCAGTGTGCTGTCTAATAGAAAACACCAATGTGTGGTTTTGCATTATCTGCCTGATAGGAGTTCCATAAAAAAAAAAAAAGAATGCAGTATTTTAACACTTCTCATAGATGGCATCCTTCAAATTGATTAGGAAGATTTTCCTTGCAGAAAATATGTACAAAACGTGAAGTGCCACAATAGGGAACTGCAGAGAAAAAAAATACTGCTGCTTTCACCATTAAGCAAATCACTTTTTCACCCCAATACAACCTTGTACCTTATTTGTAACCAACTGCCCAATTAATAACTCTGCAGTGACTTAAACCCTGTGCTCAGCCGTAATACCAACGTACTGTAGGAAAATGCGTTTCAGTTAAACTCAAAGCTGAATTGAGACTGTCTTGTTCTTCCCTTTAACAATGTTAAATATGGTGCAATAATCAAGACAATTAATTAGAAGCAGAACAAGTATATTTTCAGATTATTATCTATTTCCTGTTTACTATTCCCGAAAAGAAATATAATTTTTCAACCACTTGGCCTGCCTCCTAAAAGCTTAATTTCTGAAGAGAAGAGTTTTGAAAAATGATTTAAGAGTTGTTTTTTTTTTTTCTATTTACTAACTCGGTTGTAGAGGGAGCAGAAATTAGTTGCATTTCTTAATGGTGTTTTCTAAAACCACCTATGTTCAACAGCTCAGCCTTTTCAAAAGCATGGGGTTAATATGCCCGATAGTGAATGAAACATGCTGAACATGTAGATGGTATGAAGTTCCACAGTCTTTGTCATTTACAAATGAAAACCCTGTTAACGTTGTTTCCTATTACCTGCATTGGAACAAATCACTCCTTGAGGGCTTCGGCACAGCTCATTGCTTTTCTTTTTGGAAAGATTACAGACCTTCTGATGCTGGCATGCTTCCCCAAACCAGCCGTGGTCACAGACACATTGCCCACAGTCACACCTTCCATGGTCTAGAAGGGAAAATGGAACAAGGCTAACAATGCAACTATAAACCACAAGAAAGAGTGTGAATCCTATTTTCTCTTATAAATACCACTGTTGTAAGGATTTCAAATTCCAGGCAATGTTTCCAGAAACTATGAAGCATTTTCTTCAAACGACCAGACATTTGTATATACAGAGACACTATAAACACAATAGAGCTTCTTTCCATTATTTTCACCACTATAAAAAGGCTTTTATCATCTTCATACCAACCATATTCTACAAAGAAATGTAAGGACAATGACAGGTCACCATGTGTGTCAGAAATGTTCAGTATATTACAATAGAACACTTGTGGAGCACTATTCTCCCTTGATTGCTTCAACACAAAGACTGCTATCAAATAGTTCAAGCTTTTGGGTGGAAGAGTTAAACAGAAAAAAAAGCATCTGAAAAATGTTTCAGTTTGAGGCACATAAGAGGCTTCTTCTCATTTAATTACAATTAATTTTGAAGTAAATTAATGCAAAATGCACCAAATGAAAAGGTCATAGTGCTTTTGTGAAATATTGATGCTGCTTCAGCTGTTGAATGCTTAAACACAATAATACACATGAATTAGTCCTGCATGTTACAAGACACATGCTACATTGTAATTACTGAGTAATTGTTAAGAAATGACTGTAATCACTGGGTAATTGCTGGTTTTGTTGTATCATCTGCAATTGACATTGCGGTTACATTTATTACAAGAAAAGTGACTTATAAATGTTTTTTTTTTTTAATGGGAAATGTTCACAAAGTTTTGACTCTTGAGTCTTTAAAATTTTCTTTATGTATGCCTATGCTCCTTTAACACAAGTTTAGAACTTATTTATGTGCATTTAACCCTTTTTCTTTTTTAAATAACTCACACGTGAATAGGGACAGACACTTGCCTTTTTTATTGATTATACAACAGTCAGACACTGCTCTCCCATTTTTTTTTATGGAGGTCAGCTCTTCTGTTATTACTCAATAACAGAACGGCAAATGAAGCATGGATAAGACACCAATTAATGAAACCTCTTCTAAAACCACTGTTTACTGATGAAACGCTTTACCCTGCTTTCAAAAGGTTAAACTTCACACTACAACGATTTCAGATAAACACATACCTTAAAAAATGTAACAGTGATGAAGGCATTGCCATGACATGTTCCATAATAGTAATGGTAATCAATTGTTCAAATACTGCCCTCAAAACGCCCGTCTGATTTTATTGATTCCATTGTTACCTTGTAACATGCCATAGCAAAACTGTTATCCTTTAATTACACCTATAATATATATATATATATATATATATATATATATATATATATATATATATATATATATATATATATATATATATATATATGAGAGAGAGAGAGAGAATTTTTTTTTATTTTTTTAAAGAAACTTAGACTTGAGATTAAGGGCTAGCTGCTCAATTCTCTACTTCAAATCACCATGAGTTTATTCGTTTCCTGAGAGAAAGAAATACCATTTACAGTTCTAAAAAAAACAAGACACAATCACACACACACAACAAAAACTTTAGACTACTTACAATTAAGTGTTGGAGTTGTTTTTGTGTTGAAAATGATAACTAAGAATATAAACTTAATATGCAATGCGCTGAATGCAGACCCCCTGAGTTACCATGTGACAAAAGGAGTTGCCAAAGTTTAACAACCTTAAATGCTTTTAATGCCATAAAATAAATGATTAATAGGCAAAAATTGCTTTAATCCAACATAATGAAGTCGATTGCAGCAATCTAGCTGTGGCCAATTTAGTGTGATCACGAGCCAATTATCTAATATAACAATGAACAATGTCAAAGTTAATTAAATACCTCTACTAAGGAGCTTAAACATTCAAACGTGTCAAGAAAAATAATGCAATGAAATGTGTGAAAAAACTAATAGTCTTTTGAAGGGAAGGAAATCTACAGTAAGCACTATCCCTCCCACCCAAACAACACTGTCGCTCAACCTCTAAAGTCTGGGTTAAATTGATCTGACCAGAACCGACTGAAAACAATTAATATCTGTGCGCGTGCATGTGGAGTTCTGCTGGACTTAACATTGTCCTTATTGCACATATATTATTGAACATGTTAATAAAAGTGCTAAACAATCTGTCCCTTTTGTAATTTTCAACAATTGGTCTCAAATCAAATGCATGTGTGCAGTTAATGCAGGGTGCTCAATATGGCTCAAGCCAAGTTTAATTCCTCATAAATATTCATTGCAGGTGACAGTCACTCACATCCAGTACTGTACTTGAAATTCTAATGGCTATGTGAAAAATGGATTTATGATATATTTATCATGGATTTATTTGTAAATAAGAGACAGTTATGACAAAAGATGCAGACACAGTAATAGCACCTTGAGGCTTAAATCAGGATTTTACAAGACTGGGGTATTGCTTTAGCAGGAATTAACCATAAACACGATCATAGATTCACAAGCCATTCTGATACTGAATTCTTAATTTGTCAAGAGGTCCAGTAACTATACAAAAATATACCTGTCAAGAGGCTGTTTAGGTGATCTTTTTGTTTTATGAAAATAAACTGAATGTATGTGGTCTTGAATTGAGACATATTGAAGATATGTTGCTTATATGTAGCTTGATTTCAGAATAGGAGACATCCACAAGATTTGAAATGAACAATTCTTTATTGCCTTTGACAAATGCCCATGCCCAATAATGAAACCAAATATAGTTGCCCGTGGCCTCGTCCACTGGAGCTCGATAACCGCCCATATACGCTTGCCGAACTATGATGTAATGTATATTAAAATGCCAGGTGGCAGGATAAGTGGCACTCTGGGACACCTTCCCCCTAGACAAGGCGCGTTGCAAGGTGGAGGCAGGGGAGGAGGAGGACCAAACAAAGAAACGACAAGGAGGCGTAGACGAGAGGGATATTTATAGGAACAGTTTGATTACGTATGCAAATTAGTGGGTGGATTCCCCTTTCAGAAACACAACAGTTTTTAAAGAAAGGTTGACTTATCCTTCCCTTCACTAATGTGAATTCAAATATCAGGGACACCTTTCGGGGAATGTCTAAAGTAATTCACTCTGAACACGAGGAAAACCGTTTGTGCAAGGGAGAAATTGGGCATTAGAAGCTATCTGAATAGACTGCCCAAAAAAGAAAAATGTGTTTAGTTTTATTTTAGAGTAAAAAGGTTCCATTTATTGGGTTTTCCTAAAGTGCTTCCACCAGTCAGTAAATCTTATAGCCTCAGAAATGCTGTACGAATTTTATTAACGTGGTTCACTGTCGTTCATGAAGTCCATTGCATTGTTTTCATGTTTTGTGATATCATTTAAATATACATCTCTATAAAAATAAAAACGACATGCTTCATAAAGGAAAAATACATTTTATTACATGTTTGTCATAGTTAAAAAAAGAAAAAATCTTCATCCCAAGAAAATGCCATATGTTGCTTAACATCATGCATAAAGACCCAGTTTTTTTTTTTGTAGAAATAAACCTGGATCTTCATATTATAAATTCAAATAAACTGAACATATTGTCCCATCTTAACAGAGATGCCAAAAACACTTGTATCTCAGATATTGCTCTCTGTAATAATCCCACTAAAGCTAACGGAAGCCCATTATATGCAGTGGCCAAGTGTCAACATTACTAAGATTATTATACAGACAAATTGAATCTTTTTTTTTTTTTTTTTTTTTTTTTTTTCAAAAATGCTTGCTGATATATTTTAAAAAGGTACCAGTGACAGATATATAATTTTTTCCATGGTCACCAGTGACTAGATTTAAAATGTTAATTACCAAGTATCTGGTTGATGACCAACTACATAAGGGTTCTAATCACACACAGTGTGTGTCCTCAAAAGTAATCATGTTTGCATGAATAGACGAACATATCTCGACGTTTGTACTAGAAAATTGGATGTAATTACCTTGTAACCTCCCACATTGTCCATATGTCCCCCCATACAGGGGTAGATTATTATATATAGATATATATATATATATATATATATATATATATATATATATATATATATACTGTACTCCTATCTATGTATAGACGATAAAGATGACCATTGTTTTGATGCTGGTGTTTTCTGACTGTACTCATAGATGACATGTTCTGTGCTGTTTTCTGAGAAATGGTAATACTCAAAATCAGAGGGCTAACAGCCATTTATTGTTAGAAAATATTTCCCAAGGAAAGGCTGATTTTTAGTTGGGTCTTGCTTGACCTTTCATCTGAGAAGCATTATGGTATTGCATTTTAAGGTTATGTAGTTGTCTTAGTCTCTCTCGCCAGTATGTATGTATGTATGTATGTATGTATGTATGTGTATGTGTATATATATATATATATATATATATATATATATATATATATATATATATATATATATATATATATATATATATATATATATATATATATATATAATCTAAAAAGGGAGACCCTTTTCCCATTAAAAAATAAAACCTACTATAAAGATAATAAATACATTTCCCAGTACTGACTATCATCGATTCATTTTGAATACTTTAAACTACTGAGTGACAGCACATTCCTACATTTCTACTGGAGACTCTATTTGCAAGATTTAAAATGAGATTCCAATCAGGAAAGGAAACTTGTTGGTGGGATTTAAAGATGTATTGCTGTTAAGATACGGAGGATTTAAAATTGTGGCGAAATGTAAAAAAATGCCTACAGACAAAAACCCCAGAAGAATGTGCCCGTGACCACAGGGATTTCGTTGTTGAAGACAACAAAGGAAAAAAGGTACAACTTTAGTGTGCAAGTACTGTCGAGTGACTACTATACAATATTTTGACAGCCCAAAAAAAAATAACCATGCTCAAGCATTTTGGAAAGTAACTGAACACACTAATTTCATACATATCAAAAACATTTTTCCAGGGCTGATGATCTTTTGGAGATATTTGAGCAGCTTAGTTCAACAAAAGTTAAAATTGACAAGGCTGCTGGTGTTGTGGATGGCGTAACAGCTTTAGGTACTCCTTCATATAGTATTTTGAGTTTAACTGAATCCTTCTCTGTGGAGGACAGATTACGCCATGAACTGGAAAACAAAAAATGCAGGGCCTATAATAGATTTGTAATGGATGGCAAGCTTATTACCAATGCAAGCTATGCATCTCACTTTAAGAGAAATGACTCATTTCTGTTGATCAAGAAAAAAATATACAGAAGTAGCAAAATTTGCCCTTGTCAAAACCGACTGTAGCTGCTCTGTTGAGGATTTGTGCAAATGTGCTGAACCGTCATTCCTTATAGTAAAACAACTGATAGCTTGTAGAAGCAGTTTCTCACACTATGATAGTAACTTAAAACATGATGTGTTCTTTTGTGAAGTCAGTTCAATTTAATTTGTTGCTGTGGGCCTTCCTGCTTCTGTTGAAAAGAGTTTTATGTTAAAAAGTAGGGGTCGCTTATTGTTCATGCCCACTCCTCTGTCTGAACTGGACTAGAAATTTCTCTGAATGCAGCCGAGACAAACTGCTTGTGTTTGAAAACTGTTCAGTCAAATAACTCCAAATTTGGTAGCACAAATCCAGGGGGCAATACGATTCAAACAGGCTATAGAAAAATGGCATTGCTTTGTAAAACAGTATAATGTGTTGAATATAAAAAAATGCTGTTCGCTGAAATTGTTTTGCGGAAAGCAGTTTATATTAGAATGAATAAGCTACTTACCAATTATAAGCAATAAAAAAGAAAATAAATCAGATTAAGACCTTTTTTCTTTTTAGTTCTGTATTAATATTTTTTCTTTAAAAAAAAAAAAAAAAGAACAAAACATGGGAAATCTTTACGTTTAAATACTTAATGGATTGTCTACAAGCAGAGTCAACATGCTGTAATGGGAAAAAAAAAAACGTACTCATTTTTATTTTAACCAGAGTACATAGGAGTCAAAACCAAACACAAAAACTCAAGATAAACTTTGCGATAGACCTACTCCTCCAAATAATTTATAAACCATTTAGCTACTTACACAGGTCGATTTTGTAATTGAACTTTGATACATATAGTTTTTAAAAGTTAATATTTCTTATCCGGGAAATTACAGAATTATCCCTTTTGCAGGGATCCATCTTTTATGCTTTGTGTAAACTGCTTACTTTTATTCTGCATTAAAAAATAGAGGAATACAGTTCTTCTTCACACCAAACAATATGGAAGCGGCCGACAAGCGATCATTAGTTGCATGTCAATCCACTGAGCACCTACTGCAGTTGTTTTATGCAGCTCTAATACACATAGAGTTAGGGCGCATTAACAAACCACTTTTTTTCTGTCCTGTATGAACCCTGATTAATTACATTCAGCTAGGCAGTAACAACTGAATAATTCTCAATATATACCAGTTAGAGGTAGGGATGTGGCTGGGAAGGGGAACACCGTGGGACATTCAATTGTACATTAGTTTGTAATTTACGTGCTAGATTGAGACTCCCGTCTCTTCGGGGGAGTTACATGTACATAGTCAATGTTGCGCGTTTATTTGTTTACTGTGTTTTTTTTTCAGTTGGTGGAGAAAAATATATCTTAATGTGTTTTTATTGATAGCGGCGTCAATACGAGGACGTCTTTAATTCGTGGGCGGCGCCAAATTGAAGTAATACTGCATTTAAGCTATAGTGCATGTCGATGATGGCTCTACTGTGATACTTTTGCCCGCGATGGAAGTTATGCGTCCCGAGTCGAAGACGAGGGCACTAACAAAAGTGATGGTCAATCACACGGTTGTGCCATCATCGAGCGTGAACTATCGCTATTAGAAAAATGATCTGTCGTTGTTTTCTTTAAAAATAAATAAAAAATAAATAAAAAAACACACACACACCTTATACCTTTACCTTTAACTTCAATCGATTCGTCGGGTACCTTTCCGCTGAGTAAAGACGTTCGAAAAAAAAAAAGTCATTAACATTTTTTAAAAATTAAAAACAAGGATGACATACATATAAAAGTGAATAGTTTGTTTTTATTTAGTAAATCGATTTTTATTTTTGTATTAGTACTTGTTAGCGTTTTAACCCCGTATTTATAATCTGGACATTGCCTGAGAAATGAACGCAGCAATTACGGAACAGTCTGCGTAAAATAAAGTCTGAAAGCTGCCTGTTATTGGAGCGTCACTTGAGCGGACAGAGAGTGGGTTGGCTGGTGCTGTAGTGACAGGAACAGGATTCACTGCTTGATTGGTTGGTTTTGAGTCTTGTGGAGGATCCAGTCGACCAATTGTGTTTTTGCTGAACATTTGCGGTCATATAGCTGCGAATTGAACTTTCATTACGGTGTCCTTTTACAGACACGATTGATACTAACCATTTGGGTTGTTTCTTGTGCTTAGTTCATTTCTTTGCAGCTCTAGGTTTTCAAGCTCATTCTCCAATACGTTTATATGCATTGCTGTATTGTTACTGTAGTACTGTACTAGGGATTTGTAGCAGGTTTAAAACAGCAGTAGATGGCGGGTGTTCTAGGTAAGGATGGTGAATTGACCCACTCTGGTACTGATACGAGCCCAAAAAAAATCAATATTTGCATAAATAGACAGAGTTTAGGTAGTTTGTCATGTGGTCAGTTTAGTTGCAAGCAGGAAAGTAATTTTTAAAAAGCCGGTATACACGCGGATTAAATTTTGCCCTGCTGTCACTACTATTATTATTTCGGTATAGCTAAGGAACCGTAGCAAAAAAAAAAAAAAAAAAAAATGTCCAGACGAGTTCTTATGGCTGTCTTATGGATATAACTGTATCTCGGTACTAAAGTAAAAAAAAAAGCAGGTTTCGAACCGGTACTGTTTCAGTACGACTCGGAACAGTTTAAGTGTGGACAGGTAAACCGACACGGTATCGAGAAGGTTCAGTCGATATTCTGACGCACGCGCACGTCTTGCTTTACAGTTTAAATACTTTAAATAGCTTTAAAATTTTACGGTGAGCAGAAATGGCAAAAATACGTGACAAAATAATCTCCACAAAATTAGTGATGATTACTGTGAGGTAAAGCGCACTGCAGAGCAGTGCCACTCTAAAATAAAATCCATTGTGAGGGAATATCAAAAAGCAAAAATAAAAATAAAATAAAAACACATGCATTCCCAAAGCCGTGATGCAAGCCCGTTGTCTTCACAACCTCATGCTTTTAAAGACGGCTCATTGTTTGCCTTTCTATTTGTCTCATCCTTTTGCTCATCTCTTAATAATGACCAAACGCCAAAACAAAATACTACATAGACGGGACGGAAAAGCATGCTGTATTACATAATAACTGATCCATTTCTAAACAGATGTGACAGCGTCGTCATGGAAACGAGTTCAGAACCCCAACACTGTCGATTTAAACATACTTGAATGTGGTATATCGCAACTGTATCGGTACTGTGCTGTATTGAAAAGTGAGTTAGGACAGAAAGTGGTTTCGTACTGGTATATTCAATACCGAAACAAACTGTACTAAGTGTGAACAAGGCTTTTGATTCACAGTTGGCGCCGAGACGTTCCAGCGGGCAATTACCATCTATTAGAGACCGCTGGAGCTGGAAGCTGATTGGCTGACGGTAATGAATCATTTTATACAAATAATTTAATTCAGACTACTTACAATACCCTAAATCAAATCAAGTCAGTTTGTTTATTTGGTTTGGCAGAGGTTTCCTTTCTTTGAGAATCTAGCTCAAAATGTATAGGATTCGATTAAGTGTTTGTAACCACTTTATGAATTATTTTAATCTGGGGCACTATTACTACATGGCTCAAAGGTTGTTGAACAGTAATAGGCACGACCATCATATTGAATTTCCAAAGTCACTTTAGCCAATGATAAATACTGTTAGGCTGCATCAGTCAAGTGAACATGATTGCTGCCTACTCAAATGTTTGAGACTCCTAATTTCCCTAATTCTTGCACTGCCTAGTCCTGGTACAAAGAGTGCTGGCAGGGCTATTAATCTTGACTTTAATAGATCTTGTGTCGGCAAGTGGATGCTAAGTCCAGTGACAAACAATTCTTAATTGGAGAAGATAAAAAGGGTATCGTAGAAAAGGCCCATAAGAATTGTGCCTCGTTACTCATTCCAGTGCTCAAGACAATTTCTAATCAAACACAAGTTTCCCTTGTAAATTCAGCTTGGAGTCCATACCTTAAAGACAGTCATGGGAAGCAGAATACATCAATCACCAATTTCTTATACCTCATACAATGCCTTAAACAAGAATTCTAGTTTAATATCCATTTATAGACATACTTCAGAGAGGTATGAAGAAACTTAACTTTGGAGATTCTAGATAGATAGACAGATAGATAGATAGAGAGAAAGAGAGAAGTTGTAGTTAAAAGTTTACATACCCCAATGGAAATGTATAGTTTCTACAAAATTGAGAACAAAGAATTATAGAAAAATATTTTGTAATATAAGTTTTGCTTTTGTGGATGAGAAAAAAAAAGTTACAGCAATTATTTGTGTCAGCAATTTTTTAGCAAAACTCCAAAAACGCTTATTCAAAAGTATTCATACCCTGACAAGGAAAATTAAATTAACAGTTAGTTGAGGCACCTTTAGCAATTATAACATCTTTTAAATGATTAGGATATTTTTCAAGAGCTTTTGGCATGATTCTTTAGTGATGTGTTTTTTTTCTGTTTTTTTTTTTACCATTCTTCAAATCAAAATTGTTCCAGTTCATTCAAATTCCAAGGACTATATTTTGAGATGTTATCTCAACATATTGAGATTTCAATTTTTTTTTTCAGATTTCAAATCAGAGGCAGGAGGTGCAAGTACAGGCTCCAGAGCCGTAAGGGTTGAGCACATGATCATAATCCAATATTTACACTATACATCAATTGCAAATAGAGAAATAGTTATTCAGTCATAAGAAATTTGTTACGCTAAACTACCAAACTTGTTTATGGTATATTTTGCCAAAAACGTAACAAAATAAAATATGTATGACAGACAGGTACAACATATAAAATACAGAATCCCCTATCCAAGATAATAAATAAAAGTAAATGAACCAGTAGTTCAACAAAAAAATGAGCATAACATGAATAACCTACACATTGGCACTATTAGAAGAAATAAAATGTGATAATGTACAGCACAGAAGAATAAAGACAAATACATGGATAAATAAACAATACCATGATGCCTGAGGGTTTACATATAAAGGAACAGTAGATCGCTACATCATTAACTATGTATAAAATTATATCACAAACACATTAATAAATGTAAATAACCGAGTGTAGTTGCAATAGCATCAAAACCATATAGATATCAAGTGTTTGTTTTTATAACACACTTTTCCTTGACAAAGGTATGTAAAACATACCGAAAGGTCGGGAAGTTGGCTCTTTTGAGCAAAAATATATGTAACAGGTTCGACATACCATGGCTCAGAGGCCCGGGGCACGTCATGTTTGTTGTAGTCAGACTGACTACGTACCGAAGTGCTGTGTTGGTACTCATTCTCACGAAATGGCAAATCTTTTACAAATCTGGTTTTCTACAACTAAGCAACCAATAAGCCAAAAGGAGAGCACTGAAATCAGTAAGTCAAAGAAATTAATTATGAAAAAAATGAAGACGAACATTTAGAGTGGAGGCTTCATTATGACATCATTTCGTTCTGCATTGTTTGGCATCAGTTTCCCAGATTTGCAGATAAAACAGCAGCTTTATTTGTTGTGAATTCAACATTTCGACTACATCATATCCAGTCTCACAAGAAGATGTCCTGATGGATATACCCAGGTACATGATTGAATTGTCTGACTTTTTGATTTGGGATCTGATGTGTTCAGATCAAAATGCCTTTCACAATCTTTTCAGGTATCACTCAGCATGACTGGTGCTGACTTTGGAGATGCTACACAAGCGACAATGCTCTGAGAAGGATTTTTACTATTTAGCGTTATGAATGTTGTTTTAATAGTGTTTATTATTAGGATTAGGGATGTGAATTTCACATAGTTTCCTATTTGAATACACAGGGTGCAACATTTTTGTGTATTCGATTACCCGAACTCTGTCCCTTACCCTACCAAGAATAAAAGGCAAATGCGTGTGTACAAGCAGACCACATAAGTGTAAGCCAGTAAAGTTTAGCCGGGTTAAAAAAGTGTACAAACAATGTCAAAGAAAAGATTTCTTCGTTCAATACACTATTTCCTTAGGCACACGTTTTTCCTTTTGTTTACTGAATTAAAATACAGAACTCAATGAGAAGCAACATCACAGCGCGTATCTCTTCCAATCGAAGCAACAGTAGTATTGCACAAACCACCAAATAATAATTTTTGCTGTAGTGTATTCAGAATAAAATAACACCTATCATATAGCAACCTAAATATTCTACATCTGTTTAACTCTAACAAATTATATTTATAAAATAATCTTATGTGTAAATATTGTAACCTGGCCAAAACAATATAAAACACATTCCAACATTACAATAACTTAACATTGCTAATTACAACTAGCCATCAAGTACTGACAACAGATGAATCCAAGTCAAGTTTATTCAATAACCTGTAAATAATTCAAAGCAAGGATACCTGGTTATACTTTTAATGGTCAGTGCAAATGTTGATATTACTCCATCCATTCACATAAAGTCAACACTTGATGTTTTACATTGAACAGCAGTCCAGAGCTTAAAAAAGAACTCCTTTCCAACTCCCAAGTTTCTTGCCTTTTCTTATTAGTCACTGCGTTATTCTGCTTAACATTTATGTTCATCATAACGTTAAATTACCTTTCTAAATTTGATGTTACCCAAGTTTGGATTATTTATTTTAGCACTTGTAATATACATTATTTTATTTCAGTTCACACATTCAAAGTTCACCGATGCCATGTTCCCAGAAGCTGTTTCACGACTGGCTAGCAACAGCTGCAGAAGCTGCTGTGTACTGTCATTACAGTGGACCTCATGCAGGGATCCGTTAACATTAGCTAAAAACAAGGCAATAAAATTGGCAACATTTTCAAACAGAATAAGATTACTGTAGAATGTTGTTATTTCAAGCATTGCATAGTTAATTATGTTCCTTACGTTTAATATGCAATACTGACACGTTTAAAAAAAAAAAAAAAAGACACGTTTGCTTCTGCAAGTTAGCTAATAAATAAGGATTTTTTTGTGTACTCGAATATGTAATATTCAAATAGTTTTGTATTTTTATTTTTGTGTAATTGTGTATTTGACTACACTGACCCATCCCTAATTAGGATTCTTATAATTCAGTTTTAGCATTGCTGTGACCATATGGTAACAGCTTGGTTGCGGGTTTGATTGTGAAAAAATGAGTATCATTTGTACGCATACATTTTAAAAGATGCTAGAGCCCATATTAACCAGAAAGTGTACTGCAGTTTGGTAGGCCTGCTCATGTTATTTAAATTCAGACTCTTATATCTAAGATCTTGTTATCTTGTAGCAACAGAGAAGTATTTAAAGATAATACTGGTAATGTATTAAAATAACTATCACATTATAGTATTTTTTGATGTAGAGTTTAAGAAGTATTAAGGTTGATTTATCTTTTAAGATTAACACAATTAAATGGATTGGGTGTTTTTTTTTCTGCTTGAGGTGGCCTTCATGCCCTCAGAAGCCAAGATAAGTTTTTCTAATTAGTCGCGTTTTCAAGCTGACGGCGAGATCCATGAAGTAAAATAAATTATTAAGATATGTATTAGAAGTTATCTTGTAGAATTTTAAAATAGTTTATTACTGTTTTGATTCAGATATGAGAGCCGGTGTTTTTTATAGCTCCATTATTTAATTTAATCACCATAACTCCTGCTACTTTTTTCCACGCTAACCTTTTTTTTTTCTGGCCAATTTACCAAATTACGTAACTGTCGTTTAGCATTTGTAATGCTGAAATCAGGGACGGTGTCCTTGTTTGAGCTGAATTTGTTGAACTGGTGTTTATTTTATTTTCAGATGGGAAATGTTTCTCCTGGTTATTTTGCTATTATCATTGGAAACCTGCACCTCCTGCTTATCATCATCAAACTGCCAGTATTTAAAAAAGGATCTAAAGATCTAAGAATCTTAAAATCCCATATGGGTGGTCTTTTCTTACATTGCACTTTTAGACTGCTCCCAGATGTCATAGGTTTTAAACAATGCGGTATGTTTAACTGGTGTGAAAGAGTTATTTTCATGATTACTGTAGATATGTAGTACATGACGGGCGCATAGAAGAGTGTTGAAAGACGTGTATAGAGTCTGAGCTGTAGGTAGTGTATGCGAAACGAGTTCGTCTACAACGAACGGGGTTTACGTTTATTTATTGTAAGTAACAGATTTGCTGATCAAAAAAATTAACATAAGAACGTATGTCCCAGGCATCCATATCATATATATATATATATATATATATATATATATATATATATATATATATATATATATATATATATACACACACACACACACACACACACACACACACACACACACACACACACACACACACACATGAATAATTTGTTTATTATTGTTATTAATATATAGTGTATTCATATAAATCATTTAGTAGTGGCCGTAAATCAACAGTCAGTTATTCATCATTCAATAGTTCGATGTACTCAAGCTACAGAATAAGAGATTATATATATATATATATATATATATATATATATATATATATATATATATTACACACACACACATATATATACACAGCTGTGAGTGTACAAGAATGCCTAATATTTTAACTGCACCAGTTATCTTATCATATTGACCAAGGCAGTTACAACAATAGTATTTCCATCACATACATAACAGATCAATAATATTAACAATCTGTTTCAATCTACCCAATTCTAAACCAAACTACAGGCCATCTGGCTAAACCCAGATAAACTTCACTCTTTCACAAAAGCTGCATGAGCATCATTTTTAAGGCTTTAGCATCCAGTAGCAATTTCAGAGTTGAGGCAATCCCGAACTCCTGTGGTGAGTGAAGGAAAATAGCATAAATCCTAGCACTCCCATGACAGAAATCGACAGAGGCAATCACTCACTGAAAGATTACATTTTTTCAAGCAAAACTTGCCTACAGGAAGCTAAGCAAGTTGAACACAGCATTTGTTTAAAACAAAAAAAAAATCTACAGAAAGTACTGGCAAACTGTGGGGTGGGTTTTCTTTGGAGGTTGTTTATATATATATATAAAAATTGTGAAAGATCTGTGTAATTGTCGGTAGGTGATACAAAACAGTCAATATGAAAGATGACTTTTTAGAAAGAAAATGCAGTTTAAGTGGGCACTTACTAGATTGAGCTGTAGCAATATGGAAAGTTTAAGAAAACAAAATAAATAAATAAAATAAAAAAAACCTGCCCACTTGGACCCCATCTAAACTTCTTACAGGGCCTATGCTCGGCCTTGCATGAGCTAGCCTCAGAGCAAGTAAAACACAACGAAATTCAAAACAAAAATCATTTTAGTCCAGTCCAGGTTTTTCCTTTCTCCTACCAGTCCACTGTGGTCACCTTTCTAGGATGTCCCGGTAGAGGTTCTTTCAGGGTAGGTATCATGATCACCGGTACTTTTGTAATTTACAGGTGTCTGTATAGTAACTGTAGTTTTGTTCCTTTCAGAAATCCAGGTCAGTATCTCCAGGTTTTGGATCTGCCTTCAGAAGAGAAGTCGGTGCTCTTCTGGTCCAAATGGGAACAACAGGTAAGTTTAGGTTTGATTCTGGTTACAGTCCTGTACTTGAATACTTCACTTTTATTTCCTTTGGTAGGGATTTTTGGAGACCCCTGCAGGTGAAGGGATGTAACCACAGCCCAACCTATGCTGCAGTGTTCTGGTGAATCTAAAATTAAAACACTAAAAAACAGTCTGTGTCGGGTCTTTACTTACTGCTGTGAGTTTGTTCCTTATTTAAAACACACAGTCCATTAGGAACTAATCTGGGTTACTTTGTTCCAAACCAATAAGCAGTTTCAATAACACATAATACTTTTACACAAAACCGTGTTGGTTTAACACAAGGTCTCACCACTGTGTAGACAGTCAATAAATCAAGCCATGCAGTATTTAAAACAGTCCCAAGAACAAAGCAGGTAAACACACCAGGATTCCTACAGTCATACTGGAACACAACCCGTGTTCAAGTCAACCCACACAGGTACTGCGGAATGATAACAGGATGCCACCAACCTCGGAATTATAATTCAATTCTGGTCTTTTTGGTTCTCTCACTGCGTTTTTGCTTCAACCGTGCTGCTATTCCTCAACAGCCCATACAGCCACCCCTCCCTCTCACTATCCGCAGCTACCTTTTTATATCCCATAACTCCCGCCCAAACCAAATCACCTGACTTTGCATGCTAGTGTGTTCATGGGATTTTAACTTCTAATATACATTATGTACAATGACGACAAAAAAAGGTGACTTCAGTTTGGCTGCAAAGGCAAGATATCAGCCCTCCCACTTTTCTGATGTCTTCCCTTTGCCTTAAAGTCTGACCATATGTCACTATATATATATATATATATATATATATATATATATATATATATATATATATATATATATATATTTTTATATTTTTTATTAGAGCCAGCTGCCCAACGTTTCGATATGTTGTACATATCTTTCTCAAAGATATATATGTGCCGGTCCAATGGCTATACACTTGTTTAAAGGCCAGCTAAGTGTACCAGGAATATATCTGGAGGGACTGATCTACAGTATATAGAAAGCCTCCAAACTACTGATGTTGAAGCAGAGCTTATTGTGGGAGTTGATGCTGTTCTACCAAAATGTTAGCAACCTAATGCTATTGTTCTGATTACTGGCTTATGAATACATTTAACCAAGCCTCCAGTACATTTTCCACTCTGAAACATACAAAGCATTACAAATGCCCACTAGTTCCCTTGGTGCAGTTAGTATCCACATGATTGATTAGGGTTTTGTCTTTTCAGTTAAAGCTCTCCTGGTAGACTCGGGCCTGTCCAAAGAAGACCAGCTTGGGGAAAAAAAGTTTCATGGTAATATCTGGTATGGTAGCTGATAAACTATCAGATTCTTACCTTTGCAAAGATCTTGAAAGCCAGTGACCTTTTGGTTTTCTACATCCAATAGTTTCAAAATAAATCTGTCAGTACTTTTTAACCTCAACAGGCTCAGCACATCTGTTACTGGCAACCCGACATCACTGGATGCACAGGTTGAGAGATCTTGCTGTCAGGACCTTCCTTGCCATTGGGAATCCCTTAGGGAGCAGGCTGTTACTCTTTGAGCAGCTCTTGAGAAAATCATCTGGATCAAAGCTTGGCTGCATCTATCAGGTCTTTGAACGCTAATAATGTATTATTACCTTCCCTTGGTGAAGGAGCTCATGCTCTCAGCTTAATACTCCATGGGAACAAGTACAGTGAGATTGTTACTCCTGTATGCTGTGCATTCTAATGCTATGCTGTGCATTATAATGTAGAAGTAAGTCTCCATGATTTTGCCGTGTTTTCCCACTTATATTATGAATTTAGATTGTTGTAACACAGTGAAACAATTGCTTTACCATACATGGATTTTTCCGATTTGCCATGATTTCAACATACCTTTCTACATGTTCGCCATGGTGTACCCCAGAAAACGTTGATAATCAATCATCTTACTGTAGATCTGAAAATACTTAAGAATCAAAAGTAGCATGGCAGTGACAAACTACCCCAACAACCAATGACATATACAATCCATAAATCAAAATACTGAACATCCATTTAAGATATTTTGTTGAATTGTTTCATTTAAGAAAGGAGATTTGAACCAATATATATATATATATATATATATATATATATATATATATATATATATATATATATATATATATATATATATATATATAATCTTCTATCTATCTCAAGGCCTGTTTTAAAGGTTGTACAACAGCGATGTGCCTATTTCAGAAAAAAACTGCCAACGTGTCTTCCAAACGTATCTCACAGTTACACAGTATAAACTTAACAAAATAAATATTTTCAATTGTATTTAACAGAAAAAGCCATCTTTCTACACTAAACGTTGAGATAATACTATTCTGCACATCTGTCTCTAGCACTTTGTGTTGGTTATAGGGTTTTTTTGTATTAAATGTACAGTACTTTAATAAATCACATCTGGTGCGTATATAATTTCTCAGTATAAAAACTTATTTTCAGAAAAAGGTAATTACTTTAAAATTATAAACATGTGTATTCATATTGTTCATAACTTAAAACATTGTTAAATCAAGCACCAATAATAAACTACTAGTCATACTAGCACGAAAACTAATGTTATGTTAGCATATTGAATTACATACCGCTTTGTAGTTTTCCACATATGAAATCCAACATAAAATACTGTACTACTATTATGGCTTTCAGTAGACTTTTGCAATATCATTTTGTCATTTCCACAATGTTAAATAAGAAGCTCTAAATCCAAAAATCCCAAATCCAAAATGTCCCAATCCAAAAATTCTAGGTGATGCAAGAAACTCTTGGCCATAGATGTAATTGAAACCTCAATAACAACACAAACATATTAATATAAATTTTGTTTACAAAATATAATAAAATGCGCCCCCTCCCTCCCCCTGCAATTTCCTTAACAGTGTTTCACTTCTGTATGATACTGTATGCCAACAGTAAATGCTGGCAAGTTGCTGGATCTGTATTTATTTGTCTCAATAATAAAAATAAACAACAATAAAAAAATTATATTGTAACAGAGAGTGGTTATCTATATATATATATATATATATATCTATATATATATATACCTAATATATATATGGTATAGATGACACTATATACTGTATATAACTATATATATATATTCAAATATTTAACAAAAACTACTGTGTCTAACATAACAATTAAATACAGTTTCTGTTTTGATGAACATAAAGGTACATAAAAACAGACAAAAGATTGTTTGATATTTAAACGTACTAGGAAAAGGCTTAAGCGTATACTGGTACCTTATTTACACAGATAGAATAGGTACTTTACCTGTACTCCTAAATGGTCCATGACTTTTCTGTATAAACCCAGTTGTGCCCCTTTTGCAACTAGTGGTTCATTTTTGTTATACGGTACATCGGCAGGAACTTAGAGATACTACGTTAAGAGGCTAAGGTCATACCATGCATCAGAAGAAAAGATGTACAATGCTAAAACCCTCAAATTAGAAAGGGATATGCCTCAGTAGCAGCACCAATTGGTTAACAACAGTTCTCTTATATTGTGCAAGTTACAATCAGTTGGATAAAACCATTATCCTTTACTAATCCTGACAGCCTACCTGTGGTGGACTTAAATGTAAATACTGCCACTTTTCAAATCTATATTAATTCTGTGGTATTTCCTTCTGTGGGTAATTTACTGACATTACAAAAGGCAAAACAAAATACAGTGGAATGAGGGCATCTAAATGTTAGGTTTATACATTTTTGAGGTATTAAGCTATCATTCATATAGACCCCACTGAGGGGTAAAAATAAATTATGGGAATAAGTAGGAGCACAACTCATCCAGGGAGCTTGCACAATATGCAAGAGGCTGTTTCTGTACATTCAAGGAGACTATGCAAAGGAAGACTGTTATATCGAACTTATAAATCATAAGACTGGTCGTCTTAGAATGGAGTATATTGCATAGTGTAACACACAGTACCGTATTTGATTTATAGAGAATGCTGACAACACACAAAATATAAATTACTTCAGAATAATAAATCTGCTTCAGTGAGTGATTTGCATTAAATTAATTTGTGCAAATAAAAATAATCATAGATGCGATGTATGTATAAACATCCAGGGACAATGTGCTTGGCTCAGCAACTGGGTTTAACCATCGGAATTAATCTGGCAGCCCTAAAGGGATGGCGAGGAAATTTGTTTTGACTTATGGATGGGTTTCTGGAGAATGTGGGGTAATGGTAGTTTAGTCTAGAATGTAGCAAACGGAAGTCATGACCTTTGCAATTAGAGGCTATAGCATGCCGAACTATGATGAAGAACAACAAGCTATGAAGCTTGATCCATTTTTTCATGCACAAAGGGCCAGCATTTCAGAAAACTGCTGCTGTAACTGATTTGACAGATGTCTTTTTTGTATTACTATATTGCCAAACTTCACGTAGTATCAGTGTAGAACAGGTAAAACCAATACAGTAGATCACAGCTTCACATGACTTTATAGAACAAGGAAATCAAAAAAGACAGAACAAGTGCAGTATTGACAACTTCAAAAAAATTAAGCTGGAATCTAGTTGGGAGGCAGCTAGTCTAGACAACATCAGTAAATCTAATTTTAAAAGGAGTATACTCCAAACACTAAAATGATGAGTGGATGATAACTAAAGCCTCAAGCATTTTAAGTTGTATAGGACTGATCTGTAAAATGCACTGACAAATCAGATTTGTAAAATGGAAAATATGTAAATGCTTGGTTTTACTTGGCAACAACTGCCTTGGAAATTTCCCCTGATGCACCACACAGGAATATTTCCCAAAACAGTAAGAATACAGATTTGCTAACGTGCAACATTGGCAATGACTCCAGTAAATCCAAATCAAATCTTTAAAGCCGTTTCAGAAATGATGAATACAGGTAAATGCATACAAAATAAATATATTTTTATAAAAATATGTTTCATTATAGGCCAGGGTAACACAAAGCTGCTCTGTGTGACGAAACTACGGATGCTGTTCGTACATTGAAATGAAGCAGAATAGAAAAGAAAATGTTGGCAGTGTCAGCAAGTGAATTTCAAAAGTGTCCCTTCCAGGCCATGGAAAAAACTATATTGACCAAGAGGGGGAATCTGCAGAGGAGTAAAATATATTGAGAAAGGGAATTAAATACAACAGGCACTATTGAATTGATCAACATAGTAGAGAATCATTTATTCCATCTTTGAATTTACAACTGTGTAGGGGAACGTATGTTACTGATGTTGCAAAATTAAGTTTGGCTTTTGTAATTCATTTCTATTTTATATGTCGCTATGCTTTGTCCTATTTTTTTTTTCTTCTATTCGAATTTTGCAAGTTCTCAATGTAAAAGGCAAGTTTGTGGAAAGTTAGTGATAAGGTCACATTCCTTAATTGGGTATGATATATAGAGGTTGTCGATGACTTGTACTCTGTCTGTGTCTTGTAATCTTTTGTAGTAGTATTTCTTATTGGCAGAGTGTGTAGATTGTGAGGATGTTTATTAGAAGGACCAAGAGGATACCAAAGCTGTAATGGAGACAAGTAAAAAAGAAATGTAACGTATAAAAAGGCTTGTTTAGACCAGTGAAATAAACTGCACACTCTGTTGTCTCCGAAATTGATAATTATGCATATGTAATGCCTGGTCCGTCCTGCTTGCTGATTTAGATTTTTAATAAAGCATTAGTATTAAACTGACTGATTGATGTATTAAGCTAATCCTCCCGGGTTGATCCACACAATAAGCAGCTCACCAGTAAGCCAGTTAACACTGACATTTTTATTTGATTTTTGGAATTAAACAATTGTTTAAGAAATGGCTTTCTTTTTATACCCTACATTCACAAGGGGTGCTTTTGTCCAAGATAATATTCTGAATAAACACATATCCATCTGACCAGAAAGACAAAAAACAATGTGGTACATCTCAATGCTTGAATAAGCAGAACGGTCTGCACAAATGATGACCACCTCAGGCAAGCAACTGTGATGAAGGCTGACATCTACTTCTTGTATTTTAAGAAAAAACACTGAAAGGCAAGTAGTAAACAGTGCCAGTGTCAAAACACCTACAGTAACTTGAGCTGTCCACTGGGCAGGGGCAGTATGCCCACGGCTAAAACATTCTCCCTAGAATGCCAGGCCCACTGGGCACAAAAATAAAGCACTAATGTGCCCAGCAACAGATAAGTCACATGTATGGCAGTGTTCACTACAGTATGTTCCTAAAAATCCTAACCAGTTTTTAAGACAGGTAAAACGTTTAAGAAGTGGCATCACTCACTATGATAGTCAGTGTTTTTCCAAAGTTTCTTTTACTCCTGTTCATTGGTTACCGCCTATGACAGTTCGTTGGTTGAGTGCAATTAATCTGTACTGAAAATGCATGTGAAAGCAAAATTGCGTGGTTACATGATACTTGGCTTTCTTTTCTTCCCGTGTGATTTTGTTAACCACAAGATTACATGTTATGCTTTGAATTGCCCAATTTATTATACAACTCTTTCAAATGACTACATGTGCTATAAACAAACTATAAAATAGTGGGATTTTTGTATGTTACTAAATCAGAGAAATTTGCATCTCCATTTCTTGAAACCATTTAAAAAGACCAGGTTTAATGCAGACGTAGCGGCAGAATAGCTGCCTCTGCTGTAACAGTTCTTTAGATATATGAACAGCTGCTTCTAGTGACATTTTTACATAATTACAATGTTATTATGCATAGTTACAATGTACTTAACGTTTAAATTACCCAGTAATTAGAGAGACTTAGGGGCTGATGTAAGGATATTTGCAAAGTGATCTGCGGCTGCAAAATACACATATTGAGGCCAACATTTGCATGTTGCATGCGCAAACCATGTTTAGCAGCCATAAAATGGGACTTTAGCAGCAACTAGAAATGCGGCGTATGTAAAGAATAGTTTTACCTTGCCGTTCTGTACCTGCTATCAAATGAGCACTTTGCCATTGTTAATCAATTTAAATGATACTGAAATGTATTCAAATGAAAAAAAAAGAGCATTGAATTGGGTGGGGATCTGGAGTACTAAGAAGGCGCAAACATTATAATGAGATGGAAGGATTTTGCCTTGCACTTAGGCAATTGCTGACCCTCCAAAAACTTTGGACTTCCTCTTACAAGGTGCAAACCATTGTAGAAGTGAGTAATTAAAAGCTGTATTAAAAAACACACCTTCAGAGACCTGTCATTGGCCGCATGATGGCTGGTACAGTTGGTACACTTCCTGATGCGGCGACGCTTGGCTCTTGTTGAGGACATGCAGGACAACCTTCGGAGGAGAAGGGCAAGGCTCCACATATTCAAACCCAGGGTCACAGCATTGACTTTCTCCACTAAAAATGACCATATGGTCTCTTTTGTGTCATAACTGATGATGGCTGAGACTTTTCTAAATAACTCAATTTCATGCCGAGTGGCCTCAGCCGCAAGGACTCTCAGCTCCTCCTCAGACACGTTTCTTTTCCGTACATCAAGAGGACTTTGCTGCTCTTCCTCCGACAAATTTTTTTGTTTGGTTTGATTTTTGAGCTCCACAAATCTCATACAGCTCCTACTGCTCTCTGTATTCCTAACTCACCTCACCTCTGGGCTGCAAGTGCGACCCCTAATAACCCGATGCACAGGCAGCGCTCATTGCCACCTGCATTATCATAATTCCAGTTCATTATTTGTGTGTGTTGAGTAATTTGCATTCCTCTTAAGCTTGCATAGGCCTGGTCGCTAGGCAATTTGGATTTTTGTTTGCACTATGCCTATCCGTACACCAACCCCTTAATATAAAGTGCTACCACAAATTGTTACTTGTCAGGCACAGTTTACATATTACAGATAGATTTTTTTTTCAGTTTGGTAAGGCTGCAGCTTGAATCAATTCTTGAAGCTCCAGCTGTCAAACCTACTTGTTAGCTCCTCTGACCCCATTTTCAAGAAAGATGTTTGTGTCATGTAAGGTTTGACTTGCTCTGTTGAAGGTTTTGGGGATTTTTATGTTATGCATTAGACATAGTCCTTTTTTTAATAAATATAATTAAAAGTAACGATTCTTTTTTTTCACATTAAATCAGTTACCATATTTTGTTATCTTTCTGGAAAAGGAACCATTACAGTTCCACATTACTGTGCAGCTTAAAACGTGCACGTCAATAACCTAGTTAAAGGAAAATATATCCTTAAGTGTTACACTTAAACATAGTACTTCAGTTGTTTTATGCTATGTTTAAGAACATCTCTCTATTTCAAATTATTCATCTATATTGTTATAGCAACATTTTTAGAGGTATAGCTTTTTTTCCCCTCCCAAAAAATAAAAATCACAAATTCAAACTGATTTACTTTGTTTTTCCATGTAGGTATAGTTAAAACAATGGGTAGATAACAAATCTTTAGTCCTACTTGCTTTGTTGCTGTACTGCTGCTGGGTATGTGAAGATCATTTAAACTCTCCTTTGGGAAATATACAACGTGCTTGATTCCTGCAGAAGTGCGCATTCAAGCTCATAGAAACTTAATGAACTTGTGTGGGCGTCCATTTCTTTGAAAACCAGGACCAATGTGTCAACTCACTTTTTCTGTATCCAAAGAATTGGTATGCATCAGAGTTTGTTTTTCTTTTTTTAAAATAGTGGTTATGAGAGATTTAGGGTAGGGGCCCAGTGGTGCTTACAAAACTATGAGTGAAAGCACATGCATGCATTGTGTACAGCAGGGATAATCTCATGGAAACACAATCAACTCCCATTAATACGAATTTCAAGGGACCAAAAATTTTCTTACTAGTAATTCTTAATACAATAGTCTCAACCAAATGCATATGGTCAGTTTTTATTGACTTTACAGTAACACTGAAATTAACCTTTATTTACAGTACAGTGAAAAGTGTTACACGTTTAGAAATAATGTGCATTTTATTCAAAATATGCTTGTGAGTGAAGTTTTAAAAATTAACTACACATTAAATCTGCATGTCCCTATTATGACCAAAGCTACTTTTAAAATACATCTTTAGCAAGGCATCCATAACTTCAGGGTATTGAGCAAATCAGAAATGCTGATGACTTACTTCCACAGTTTGCTGTTCACAGGTCTGTACTACTGCATTGTTTTTCAGAATGGTTGACAAAATGTTCATGGGAATGTTGAAATCTGCAGCAACATCTTTCTTTTTCTTGTACAGTGGTGCATTAACCACCACTTTCAACACATCCACTTTTATCGGCAAGGATAATGCACGTTTTTTGCACTGCTTCATGGAAATGGCATTGATGCATGAGGACTATGGCAACTTGAAAGCTGTGTCTGTGGCAACATCACAAGATCAGCAGTCCTAAAACAGCACTAAAATACAGTGTAGAGGTGCTAATCTCAATGCAAGTTAATACATTTCTGAATATCCTTTACACTTAGCTGCTCAAACTAGGGGAATTTGTTTGATTTAAATTTTTCTTCCGTGGGGGTCTCCAAATTAATTTGCACAGAGGAAATTCATGTTAAGTGAATTCATATTAGAAGAAGTAATTTTCAATAAGCGACTGCTAAATTTGGCCAGGACATGGAAAATTCAGTAACAGGAAACTGGTTTAATGAGAATTGACTGTACTGGCTGAAAAAAACAACTGTGTTATTAGATTATACAAACACAAAATTGTATCTTAACCTGTTTTTCTAAGTGTTGTAAAAAGCAAGAGGAAAAAAAATTAATTTGTCTTAAAGGAGCTGACAGAAGAGCGACTCTGGACTTGGCTAAACTCACCTTAACATGCATATACACACACAATACATGTGTTGTATTCACTTTTTAGAACCTAATTCCAGGAATTAATGAAAGCATTAATGATAGTAAACAAAAAAGAAATGAGGAAAATTAAATTTGAAGCAACTTGCTATTAAAACACTTGCCATTCCCACTGAAGGAATACTTATTGAAGTCTTTAAACTAGGTACTAGATAGCGTTTGGCTTAACTGAAAGACCCAGAACGTAGCACATACAGATGAATTAAATATTATCTTACCACCACAGGTCTTCCCACCGTAAGTTGCACAGACCCATTCATGGCATTCACAGCGCGGTCCGTAATATTTCCCGGGGTCAGTAACTTGACATATGCATATCCCACAATCACATTCTCCTCTGCCACTGCAAATCAAACCATCAGGAGTTCTGCACCGCCTTTCAGATGATTCTACAGAGAGCTTGCAAGCACCAGAGGCAGTCCTATAACAGAAAAGAACACATATAACTGATTTCATAACATTATCGTTTTATGCATAAGGATCACTGACTGGTTGCATTAAATACCTTTAATGAAAACTCTCCTTTGTGCTCTAAATTGTTTCTTGAGTGCTGCAGAAAACAGCTTAACTCATTTAAGTTAATTCCTTATATATTGAACATTTAACCTTCAGTATTATACCTACATTTCATACAAAGATACTATACAAATAGTCCTGTTTTGATTATCTACAGATATGGCTATGTTTAGATCAATGGAACAATAGACCCAAGCAGGGACATAATCCAAATCAAAACCAGAAAGGTGGTTAGGATCCACCACAGTTTATTGAATCATTAATTATGAATGTACATTATAAAGCTTGCTTTGAAACTAATATGATGCACAAGAATATCCATTGCACTGAATCACCAGATAATGCACCTGTAGCCAGAAATGCAAAAATGCAGGTGAATGCTGAAATATGTTTGTGTTTTACCAGAGAATAGGAGGTTTATTTTAAAGAGAACTAGCAAATATCTGGCATACCACTGTACAGCTTTCCAAAAAAAAAAAATGTACATACTTTCATAGGAGGCTGTGTGGTCCAGTGGTTAAAGAAAAGGGCTTGTAATCAGAAGGTCCCCGGGTAAAATCCTTGCTCACTCACTGGCTCACTGTGAGACCTTGAACAAGTCACTTAACCTCCTTGTGCTCTGTCTTTCATGAGATGTTGTTGTAAGTGACTCTGCAGCTGATGCATAGTTGTGACAGAAATACAATGATTCTTGGTTGTAAATCTCCCTCCTGACCTGTGAGGGCGCTAAGTAGTGAGTTATTTGGACAGGCTGGTCTGACAGTTCTTTCCCAGGGTTGGGAAGTCAGCCAGTCTGGAAGAAGGCGAGACTCTGTTGCAAGAACGCATTGACCTGGAAGGGAAATGACGTGGCAGCCACACATTGGAAAGGCGGTTGCACTCGTTTACCAAGGAGTCATGTGTGACAGGATAAAAGGGGACAGAGAATCGTAATCTGTTCCTTCACTTTGGTTTATGTGTTATTGAACTGAGAAGGATAACGAGAGACCCCTGTACGAGAAAGCAGTATCATGAGTGTTTTTTGTTTGTTTGTCTGTGTGTAATCTTCTTGTTTGTTACATCACATTAGACAGCTAACACGATTCCAGAGCTGTCACTGAGGGCCAGCACTAAAGCTGGAATAGCACCACTACTGTCAGCTTGCTTTAACCTGTATCACCCATCACAAGCACTACTGCACTCACCCAGGACTGGTGACCTGCGTGTATAATTGTGGGATGGATACATTGTTTGGGTTATCTGTAGGGCCTGCAAAAGCATTATTATTTGTTATTGTTGTTATCTGTCACCAGACCTGGATACAAAAACTAAAAACTAACTGGATTAAACCTCTCTGTCCGTTTCATTACCACACTGTATCACCCCTGCACCTGTATCCACTCAGCCACTATGTCACAACAGTTCACACAGCACAGTCTCTGCAAGTCGCCTTGGATAAAGGCATCTGCTAAATAAACAAGTAATAATAATAATAATAATAATAATAATAATAATAATAATAATAATAATAATAGTTTGTGCCTTTGTTTAAATTATGTAACTATGATGCTTTTTTACTGTTTTAAGGAGAGGTCATAAGTGAGAATTATTTTGGTTGTTAATCTTCAGTCCTCAATGGACATTACAAATCCAACACACAATAGTAAGTGAGGCCAAAATGCAAGAAAGGTATAAAGTAGTGCTGCCCCATCTCAGTTGATAAATAGACAGGATGTTAGCCAACAGTGCTGTCTTAATAAAAAACAAAAACAGTTATAAAGTACAACATTTAATGATTGTCATTGGATATAAGAATGAAGATATCACTACTAAAAATAAATGAATAAATAAATAGATATAGCTTGATGACATACTAGTAATTGTACAATAACCTAACACTGCTCTCTTACTACTTTCTATGGAGGCCAGCCATTCTGTTATTACTCAATAATAGAACGACAAATAAAGCATCTGTTCTGTACTGATAAAACGCTTTACACGGATGCTTGAGCCCTGCTCTCAAATAACTGACTGAAGAGTTTCCCTGTTTCCTCATAACATGTCACAGTAATGCTATTGTTTCTTACAAATATGCCTATTTAATCAATAACCAGAATGTTAACATTTAAGACACATCTGCAAAGCCACATAGGGGTATTCTAAACTGTGCCAATCAATGTAATACAAAAACTAAGTTTTATTCTGAATAATTGCAACACCCGGCTATTGAATAAACACATAGGCTTCAAACAGCTGGTATCATTTCCCTTCCAGAAGTGACCTACTCCATATCTACTACCTTCACTTGAACAAGGAGTTCAAGGATTAGAATAAAACCCCATGAAATCTTACTTGCTTTCAGGGGCTCTTTGACTAGCCAATCTGCTTATCAAATATGCCCACTAATTCTGTTATATAATATTCTTTCACACCTGCTTGGCCTAATTCTGGGTAAACAGCATGTCAGCTGCTGTAACAGAAAAAAAAGCAGCTTGCTGTCCAAAATCTATTATTTTTTATCCTCTCAGCAGTTTAACACACATATATATATATATATATATATATATATATATATATATATATATATATATATATATATATATATATATATATATACACACACACACACACACACACATTTGTGTTTCAGTTGATGCAAAGACAGAGAAAAATTGTTAATCTATTAAAAACTGAAATGTAAAACTTATCTTTTTGGTGGTTACATGGGAAGATTGACTTGCACAGCCATGAAAGGTTCGCAAATGAACAGGTTTCAAGTTTAGTTCGATGAAATATGCCAACACACTCGGACTTCCTGTGTTCGAGTGCCACAAACCTTGGCTCTAGTACTTTGTCTTCACATTAGTCTTATTATTTTCCTTTCTAATCTAGTGGTGCACATAACTACCCTATGCAGCCTGCTGTCATTTGATAATTAATTCTACTGGGGTTTTTTTTGTTGTTTTTTTTAATACACCACCACCCTTCTAAAACAAGCAGCTTGTGTTGTGGTCGTGCAATTAGCTCCTACGTCTGTCCCACTACTAGGCATCCTGCTTTATAATACATAACATGCATGTATCACTGGTTTAAAACCAGCAGGCACGTTTGCCTAGCTGCACGATCGGTGAAAATAACATGTCTACTCCTTTTACCGAAAGCAACACGTATTTATGCTACGGTGCAATACCAACATTACAGATACTCGTCAGTGGAGAAGGAAAGGGGATTTTCTTCACAATCCCTGCTGATTCAGATACTGGGAAATTGACGTGGGAATTTAAGTGACTGCAATGCTTACAAACTTCCGTGATTGTATGTTCTTGGTTATTAAAAAAAACAAAAAAAAAACAACAACAACAACAAAAAAAACAAAAACGAAATAAAATAAATAAAACGGATGCGATACTTTCTTTTTGGTAAGGGGTTTTAAAACTTTACCCAGTCCTGCTACAGTTTTCTATCACAAAGTTTACAGTTTGAAACCTTTATACGAGTACAGCTACATTGTTTCCATAACAAGTTAGTACTTTAATCCAATATCGATTTATAATATTTTTGTATCATCCAATGCAGCTTAATAAAAGCACAAAAACAAGTTACAAATATTATATTCTTAAATGTTTCATTAAGGGGAAGGACTAATTTCATCCAAGGCTTTTTCTGGTCTCCCAAAACAAAAACGTGCTTCTGCTCCCATAAGGTTACAGACTTATTTAATAAACAGATGATTTAAAACGCCAGAACAAAACCAAACAACTTACCTCAGTGACTGGGAAAAACTTTGTTGAGCAACTGAGAAAACAATCAAACCCAAAGTAAAAACTGAGTACACTAAAGCCTCTGCAGGCATGGTTAGATCCCAGGGAAACCTGAAGTTAATGCCTCCAGGAGTTTAAACTGTTCTAAACAAAAGGAGAGCAGGGTAAAAAGGCTCAAAGCTTGCCAAAACCGGCTCAACTCTTCAGAGGCCAATAGCTCTCCCCTTGCAAGTGCCTTTGATTAGTTCTGACTGTTAGTACTAGAGCAGTCTGGGAGGAACACAGTGCCAAAAGCAAAAAGTTTAGAGACCAGTCAGGAGGTAATTAGAAACAGTCATGTACCCAGATGGTTGATCAATGGGATGATGTCTTGTCCATCTGGATTTATATTGATATTTTCCATTAGACTATTATGGACTTATTTCAAAAGTGCATTTTTTTCTCTGTATTCCAGGGTGAAGCTGAGACAGTCTAAAGATTTTTACATCTATATTTATGTTTTTTTTTTTTTTTTTTTTTGTATTATTATTAAACTGTTGCCTTTAAAAAAAAAACAACAAAAACAACTACTTTGTTCTTGATATGTCTAACTTCTGTGCTGTTTCTAATAAGCAGGTATGGCACACTTTCAGTTGTGTCATGTATAATGCTCTGAACCTTTACTGATAAACATGTTGTGATTGAGCAGGGGACTGATGGAAACCTTCAACAGTACAGTACTCTTCCTGTGACATTATAGCCTCACTCTAAATAAAGTGGATATAGGTGTGCATCATGAATACCACCTAGCGCTAAGGTTATGAAAAAAGCAGCAACACTGAAAAATAAATACATAAATAGGGCACAATGGCTTACATCCCTAGCATAGACAATTGGTTCTATGAAACAAGTTTGCCTGGTTAAAATAAGGAATTTGAATCAGAAAAGTGGTTTCCTAAAGATATATTTAAATTGCTTGAAAATGCAGTTCAAAATCCTTTAACACCCATGAAAACTTTGGTCTAATACTAAAATTTTAACCAAACCTAACATAAGGCGCAAATTGGTCTGATAACCCTGAATTAGTTATTCCAAAAAAGTCCCTACCAAGTTTAATCAAAACTGGATAAGCTTTTCCCAAGACCAATAACACATGACTGATACTAGACTATAAATCACAGTCCCAGATGTATGATTGCCTGCTTATTTAGATTTAAATTGTCACAGAACCAGCACTCAGCTTAGAATCTTTTTTCTTTTTCTTTTTCTTTTTGTTTTAAAGGCAGGGAAAAAAAAGAGTTCTGGTCACACAATGGGGTTAATTCAAGATTGCAAAGCTTACTTACTATTTATTTTGTATTTATTTATTGCTAAAATAATAATAATAATAATAATAATAATAATAATAATAATAATAATAATAATAATAATAATAATAACAACAGATGTTGAATGTAAATATTACTAGACAAAGACAATATAATAATACCTTTTGATCTCAGAAATAAAGTTATTGGTTATTTATCTGCAGTGTAACAAACCTCGCCACTACAGATGTCTGAATGTTCACTGTTACTATGGTATCGATGGCAGCTCCCTGTTTGCTTGGACTGAGTGTCTGTAGCTGTTCAGCTGATTTCTGAGAAAAACAATTCAACCTGCGACCAACCGCGTTAAAGTAAAAGGACCAGGAAACAGCAGCTGAGCAAATAGAATGCAAGAAGCGCAATTGTAGATTAGAAAGGGTCAGATTAAAACCGCACGTAAGTAATATTGCATGTATTTTGACCACAGAGTGTAATTTAAAACATGATGCTGTCTTTTAAGTTGTATAATGGTAGTCCGCTGCGTGATTCCACTGTGATTTTTGGCTGTTGCAGAAGGAAGACAAGGTCCGTCTGGTGCCAAGGCCGAGAATTAAAAACCTAATATCAGGTTGTGAATGCAGTGATTAACCACGAAAAACATTTTGCTTTTATTGTATTGAGCTGTTACGTTTTCTGCAAAATAATAATACAAACATCGATAAATATAAACAAAACACAGACATCCTCACTCGTTTCCATAGTAACCTACTGTCAGTATCATTGTTGTCATGGAACAGCCATTGCTTGATAGTTTTAGTAACCTCCACATTTGCAGGTGCCTTGGGTACAGTTTGCTGGCGTAGAAACCTGCCCTATTATTTTGCAGGGCACAATTAGCCCAATGTTTTATTTTGACAGCAGTACAGTACGGGATTTTTTTTTTTTTTTTTTTTTTTTTTTTTACTAATATGAAACCTTATCTGTGGAGATATGGACTTTAGGATTAGGCTCATTACTGTCAAAAATGACTTGCAATCTCCCGTTATTCTCTTTTGTGTCAGGTGTTATTTCTTAATTAATTAATCTTAGAATCACAAAAAATTCAAATTGCATTGCGGCCAGTCAGTTATTTTGAGTTGTGCCCTATGTAAGCTTAAGAGCAATACAAATTACTCAACATGATGCACAAATAATGATCAGCAATTATGAAATTGAGGGTCTCAATGAGCACATTGGTCTGTTTAGCGGCCTCACTTGCTGAGTTAGGAGTACAGATAGGTTCTGTATGACATTTGTGGAGCATGAAAATACAAGCCAAAAAATAAATGTCAGAGGAAGGGGCAGTAAAGTCCTCTTGGTGCATGGGGGGGGGGAGTTTTCTGAGAAGGAGCTGAGGTCACTCAGGATGAAACTGAGTTGTTTGGAAAAGCCTCACCCAACACCAGTTATGCTGGTACCCTTAGGAAATCATATGTATTGGCCTGCCTTTTCAGCATGACATACAGAAATTTGCCTACCACTCTGGAAAAGGTGGAGTGGACTATCCCTCCAGACATTCCAACTGTGGTCTGAAAGGAACCAGAGGCAGTAGTGCAGAGAACACAGCACTTTGACATGTGCAGGGATAGCGATCCCTAGATTGACGCGGAGGTCTAGCTCATCCCTCAGTTTAGCTATTAGGTGTAGGATGACCTGCAGAGTGAGATGATAACGCTTTAGGACCGCACCCTCCGGCATCCCAAACAAAGTGACCCTTGGATTATTTTGGTTGCACCCACTTAGTATTCAGATCCCCGCCCAATTCCATGCTCTTGTCTTCATTTGCATGCATTTCAGTTTCATTTTAATTGATTAATGATGTCAAAGTGCTCATTTGATAGCGGGTGCAGAATGCCAGGCGATCATCATTCTTTACATACACCGCATTTTATACCAGTTTTCACTACTTTGGTCCTACTACTTTTTGTAACAATTCATTAATGATCACACGATGATCATCTTTCAGTCACTGCGGTGTTTAGACAACTTTTGTCTTTGTGATACTGTCATTATCTTTGAGACTGTTCTCATGGAAGACCAGTCATTTGTACAGTATTGAATTAGGAAGCATCTGCCAACTGTCCTAACACAGCCCATTAAAACTGATTAGCAACTAGGAGATGCAGGCTATAAATTAGAGAATACATGACAGGAAATTAAAATAGACTACTAGTTACATGAAGGACAGCAGATATACACACGTGTACAGGTTTGCTATTGCAGCAAAAAGGGGATTACAAGGGCAGCAAGCAGGAGGTTGCCTCTCCTGTGCCCCTCCCCCCCAACAAATACACACGCACAAACACACTTTTTACAACATGTTCAAGGGGCAAAGCTGCAGTATCACTATAACTTCTTATTCCTGTATCGTGAATGTTATAAATGTAAATGTAAGCCTAATCATACCTTATAAATAGAAATAACTAAACACTTTAGTTGTGTTTTTTAAAACACACTACAATCACTGTTAACAGCGACTGTCGCATGATTAAAATAAAAGTAGATGAAGAAACAGCAGGCCAGGATCCCAAAAGAAGATCAGTTGCTCCCAAACTGTGTTCTTTTTTTTTTCTTCCGATCAGTGGATTTCTTTTAGATTTTGGCCAAACATGTTACTTGTATTCATTCGGTTTTCAGAATATTACGTATTTGGAATACTAGAATATTCCAAATGCTCTGTATACATACAGGTGGAATTCTATGCCTTTCATAGTCTGTGTTTGCTTGGTAAACGGAATATTCCTTTTATGCCATCAGCGCAGGCATACCTTGCTTCCCACTGCAAACCAAGAGTGCTGATTGTAGTAGAATAGTTTGTTGTTGTAAAGAGCTGGTGGTGTGGATGTATGTTTCTGTTATTTTTGTTTTTGTTTGTTCAGATTTGGAATCTGTTATTTTGAGATTGTGTAGATGCTTGTGGGTCATAATTCAGTTAAACATGTTCACACAGACATGCATGCTAATGTCTTTATTGATATAACAAGGAGACAGATTGAAGATGAGTTGCCCCTGTTTAGCCAAGCACATCGTCAACAGAGCCTACAATAAACAAATTGTACAGTAGAATAATAACCATAGAAAATAAATAAATAAAGCAAATACTGTGTGTGTGTTTGTATAATTGTCATCACATGCATAGTTGCTTTTTCAAAGAGCATTTGACTGAATTTCTGTTATCGAGCTGTAAATTTTAGATGTATATTTGCAGATCTAGCATGTATTGGTGCTTGTTTTCAATATTGTTCTCAAATTGTAAGAGTATTTTATATTGTATCTATACACCACCCCGATACGTACTGGTAAGAGGCACTTTAGAAATTTTTAAAAATAAATAAATAATATGTATGTAATGACAAATATATTATGATGTGATAACATACTGATAGAATTATTTTCCTTCAGTCTCATCAGTCAGCTGGTCAGGGTTTCTTCTTTAAACCCAATGCCCACACCACACCGGTGTGCACCCCTTACATAATAATTTTATTATGTAAAATTTAAACATACATTTTTCCTTTTTGTTTTGTAATTTTTGCTACTTACTGTGCTACACTTAATAAAACATTGAATACAGCATCTAATTTTTTATGCACTTATCAGCAATTTTATAATACGAGTAAAAAGTTGTGTGAATAAACACACCTACAGCAAAAGTGCAGATGTGGGAAAAGCTTACAAAGAGGAAAATGTACGATATGTGTTTGTTTCTTCTAGTTTTAAAATGTTAAACTCAAGGTTTTTTCCATCGTCTCCCCTTACATTGCATGACGTGCACATGTTAAAGGCACACTGCTGCGCTGAAGGGGTGCACTATCTCACAGGATGTACTTTCGGATGCTACACCGGTTGAAGTAAGGAAAAAATGATAGATTCGCCCCACTTTTTCTTTTTTTGTTTGACAGTACTGTACTTTTGAAACTTTACATTGATTACAAACTTGATCCACTGTTTTCTCAAATTCCCTTTCATGATGTTTTCCATCGTCCTTTTAAACACTTGTGCACATCTATGTTTAAGAACATAAGAAAGTTTACAACAAGAGGAGGCCATTTGGCCCGTCTTGCACATTTGTTTGTTAGTAGCTTATTGATCCCAGAATCTCATCAAGCAGCTTCTTGAAGGATCCCGGGGTGTCAGCTTCATCAACATTACTGGGGAGTTGGTTCCAGACTCCCACTATTCTCTGTATAAAAAAGTGCCTCCTGTTTTCTCTTTTGAATGCCCTTTATCTGATCTCCATTTGTGACCCCTGTTCCTTGTTTCTTTTTTCTGGTCGAAAAAGTCCCTTGGGTCGACATTATCGGTGCCTTTTAGAATTTTGAAAGCTCGAATCAGATCGCCAAGTAGTCGTCTTTGTTCAAGACTGAACAGATTCAATTATTTTAGGCTGTCTGCATATGACATGCTTTTTAAACCTGGATTAATTCTGGTTGCTCTTCTTTGCACTCTTTCTACAGCAGCATTATCCTTGCAAGGTGACCAGAACTGAACGCAGTATTCTAGATGAGGTCTTACTAATGCATTGTAAAGTTTTAACATAACTTCCCTTGATTTGAATTCAACACTTTTCACTCTATATCCGAGCATTTTGTTGGTGTTTTTTATAGCTTCCTCACATTGCCTAGATGAAGACATTTCTGAGTCAACATAAAATTTTTCATAGATTCCTTCAATTTTAGTATTTCCCATATGGTATTTATAATGCACATTTTTATTGCCTGCGTGTAGTATCTTACACTTTTCTCTATTAAATGCCATTTGCCATGTCTCTGCCCAGTTCTGTATGCTGTCTAGACCATTTTGAATGACCTTTGCTGCAATTTAGGTAATTTTCCATTTTGGATCTTCTTATAGTTTCTGTAAGTTTACATATAATATACGTCAGGCTTATATGTCTGTATTTACCTGGTTTGGTTTTGTCTCCCTTTTTGTGGATCGGTATTACCTTTGAAATTCTCCAGTCTGTTGGTACAACCCCTGTTGCATGATCTTGGTTAGCGATTTGTAAATAACTTCTTTCGTTTCTTTGAGTACTATTGGAAGGATCTCATTCGGCCCAGGAGATTTGTCTACTTAAAAAGCTCCTGGTCCCTTTAACGCTTCTGTCTCTGTTATGATAAAGTTCTTTAAAACTTTATAGGTACAGGATGGCATGTGGGGCATGTTTTCTGTATCCGCCTTTGTAAAAACTTGTGAAAGTAATAATTTAATATTTGCTATTTTTGCCATTTGTATCTCTGAGACATTTTACTTCCTTCTTGAGCGTTCTTTTGCAGTTGTAATATTGGAAAAAAACTTTTTGGAATTGGTTTTAACCCCCTGGCAATGTTAATTTCTATCTCTCTCTTGGCCTTTCTAACTTCCTTTTTGACTTGTGTTTGCAGTTCCAAGTATTCTTTCTGTGTACTTTGTTCTTGGTCCCTTTCAAACATTCTGTGAAGTGCCTTTTTTCTCTGGATATTTTTTAATTGATCTATTAAATCATTTTGACCATTTTTGTTTTAGATTGAGATTTGTCTACTTTTGGGATGTAGTTGTTTTGCGCCTCTAATACTACTTTTTTAAAAAAAATAGCCATGCTTTTTCTGTGTATGTGTTCTCTATTTTGCTCCAGTCCACTTCTGTTAGTCTCCGTTTCATTCCCTCATAGTTGGCCTTTTTAAAATGGTAAACTTTAGCTTTAGTCGTTACTTTTGTGGTTTTAAAAAGCATATCAAATGAGACCATGTTGTGATCTGAGTTTGCCAGTGGTTCTCTGACCTCTGTTTTAGTTATTCTGTCTTGGCTATTTGAAAAGACTAAGTCAAGGTATGCCTTCCCTCTAGTCGGTGCCTTGACAAATTGCATTAGGAAGCAGTCAATTATCATTTCTACCATTTCTATTTCATCCTTCGTGCTCCCCACCGGGTTTTCCCATTTTATATGGGGGGGGGGGGGGGGGGGGGGGGGGGGGGGGGGGGGGGGGAGTTGAAATCCCCCATTAGTGTGGCATCATCTTTGCTACACACATTTCTAATATCGTTGTATAACAGATTATTTTGCTCAGAATCTGAATTTGGCGGTCTATAGCATGCCCCTGTTATAATGCCCATTGAATTTTTGTCCATTATTCTGACCGATATTGATTCTGTGTTGTTTTTTCTTCTAGATTTAACACCTGAGCTTCAAGACTATTTTTGATGTTTAGCACTATCCCTCGGCCTCTTCTGTCCTGCCTGTCTTTCCTATAGAGTGAATACCCACTAATACTATATTCATCTCCATCACTTTCGGACAACCAAGTTGTCTATCATAATTACTTGTTAGTGCAGAATCTTCAAGTTGTAACGTTTTGTTTTTGAGACGTCTATATTTAGATAAATACATTTAATGGCTGTCTTACCTGAGTTGCTCCACTTGTTTTGATGTGGTCTCCCTTCTGTTTTTTTGTTGATTTCTCCCCCTTCCTTTCTAGTTTAAATGCTTCTGAACCATCAAGCTGTTATACGATTTTAAAATCCTTAATAAAAGTGATGTCTCCTCAGCAGACCAAAAGTAGCTGTGTTTTCTCACACGCGCCATTCATGTTTACTGCTGTGAGTATTTGTTATTGCATGTGTCTGTTGTGAGTTATGCTTCATAGTCGGAATATGCTGTTTACATGGCTTTATATTCCACTAGTATTCTGCACTCTAGTGGAATATGCCACCTCCAATATTCCAAAGAAGCAGAGGTGGAATATTACTGGCCATGTAAACGCACTGATTGAGATACAGTATAATGCTTGCAGATGAATTGCGACACTAATCCCGTCAAGATACTACCCCTTAACTGGTGCAAAAGGTGTTAAAATATCTGCAGAGCCAGGCTGCTTGTTTTATTCACTGAGTGCGTGAAAACGCGGCTGAAGTTGCTCTTGTCCTGGTTCTCAGTCTCATACACTTTAATTTGTCCTGCCGTCCTGTGTCTCGATATTTAAGCCTTTACCCTATATATTCTGATCTCTCCTACTTCATTATTTGTCACCCAGCTACCTCTACTGTCACAAGTGATTTGGCCTGTCACTGTCTTCCAGGGTGTCACCCTGTCACCTGTCCTCTCTTTCCAACCACTTATCACCATTTGAGTGCTCTACAAAACAAGACACTTGTCTACTTCTCAGCAATGTTATACATAGTTTTTTTTTTTTTGTTGTTGTTATTTATTATTTGACTTTTTCTCTTTTTCCACTTTTATCCTATTGCGATGCATTATTTATTATTGCTTTTTATTTGTTTTAACTGTATTATGTGTTAGTACTCCTGGATTTGCCAGGGACAGGTTGATGTGACATTAACAGTTTCAGTTGTGCCTGACTGGAAGGGTGGAACCTGAAAACTGGGGGCTAGTGTTGATACACTAAAGTATGTAAAATATATATTACATTGCTTTGATTTATTGGAGATTTAAATATTGCTTTACTGGATCTGTTTAGGTTTTGTGTGATGTTTTCTTAGGTATTACGTATTATTGATTTTTTGTTGCTGGTATAGAGTGTATGTTACAGTTGTTAATATTTGCTGGTAAAGTTTTACCAAAATAGGGCCTTGTTCTTCATGTTGTCCAAGATTATTTAACAGAGAGCTCAGGATCTCGTTGATTCATTTCTGTGTACTGGTTAAAATTACAGGGTGAAATAAGAACGATCTCAGTCTACTGGAAAACTCTTGGTGTATCATTGTTTTGGTACTATTGATTACTCCAGTAATTGACTTTGTCAGAGGTGACAGACATTTATTGATACTTTGACAAATGGTTTGTTGTAACTTTTGAAGTTAGGGCTTTCTTTATAATAATATATATATATATATATATATATATATATATATATATATATATATATATATATATATATATAATAAAGTTGAATTTTGAAGTTAGAAGTCATGCTTCAAAACAACGATTGAACAACCAAAGAGACGCAAGATTCCAGTACTTTTTGAAGTGTATTGTTATTTGTTCAGACAAATAATTCCACCAACCTGATCTACAGTAGGCCTTGTCTGTCCGTTTCATATGAACTCCCATTAACTTAAAAATATCCCAAATGGATTAGTTTGCTGTGTCAGAAAATAGTTTATAATGTGAGCTTATAGATAAATATGTACTGATGGCTTTTTGGACAACTAACTGTGAAAGACAACAGAAATGCATGCAAAATCATGAAGTGCACATACTACAGATAATTTCTGGCAATATGGCAATTTTTGTTAGATAGTCATGTGACGTGACATTGTGGGAGCCTATGGGTGAGTGTGATCTGTACGGTGGCTATCTAAACAATCAACAGAAGACATTCAAGCTGTAAGTGCAAATAAAATATTATAGTTCCTGGTTGGGTAAAAAGGCTTTGTTACCTGGAAGGAAGCAACAGATTTATTTGAACGGACATACAAAATTAAGAGCATGAACATGACATTTATGACGCAGGCTGAATCCATATTAAAGGAAGCCCACCTACAGTGCGGTTTTCATTGTAGGGGTATGTTGCTACTCCTGCCTGTGAGCAATTGGACTTTGGGCAGTAAGATGCTGTTCACAGACATCTTCTGTAATGTGATATTTTTCTAACGGCAAGAATCAGGAGGTGTTGAAATCCCCCCCAACCCCTCCCTCGCTAACAGTCTCTCTCAGATTGCCATATCTTTATTACCTGGGATGGGTCCACCAATGAGGAGTCTGACAGTGAGTTATGTTGTTCCAGGGGTGGTCTGTTTACTGCACCTTTCTGAATGTTGCATATGCTACTGTATGTCAGATGTTGTTAACGTGTCTATTTGCATGTTATGAGCCATTCTGGAACTGTTTCAGCCTTATCTTTGGTATGTGCACTTTGTTAGTGTGGCCATTGCATAGACCACCACACCCATTATGTTGCATCTGCTGTCCTGTCATTTTCAAGAGTGTCTGACTTCCAGGTAAGTTGTCAAACAATTTTATAACAACAGAAAAATGTTGTAATACAGAATGCTATTCATTTGGTTTTGTAGTGCTTCGTAATGATGTTAGCAGAAATGGTGATTGGACATAACATACTCTTCTATATTGCATCATTGTGTGCAGCACACCAGTGCTTTCCTGCATGGCAGATTTGGTGACATTCTGGAATGGGACTTTGGCCCTTGCTTAACATGAGGACTGGTACATGAAGTATGTGCTGAAACTGCTGGATTCCTTTCAGAACTTTATTTTCATTGTGCTGAATTCCCCAATTTATTTTTGTTGTTTAAGTTTTTTTCACTCTGCCTTAATTGGATACCCCAGTTTAAGGGGCACACAGTATAAAAATAAATGTAACGCATAAGTAAAAAGAAGTATGACACAGCTATAGTTAATGAAAGTGTTATTTTTGCTTACTTTTTTTGAGCCTGAACACTGTTTACAGTGTTTACAAGAATTGCCATTGTACTTTACCTTGTATCCCACGTTGTCTGTAATTCATTAATATATTTTTAAACAAGCACATCATGGGTCAAAAATCAGCTGGGTAATACTTTCAACTTGCAATCTGGAGTGTTAGACAAAAGAATGAGGATACTTCTTACAAGCTTCTTGTTTTCTGTTCCCAATCACTATTCATTTCCATGAGAGCATCAGCATTGTTTCAGGAGGGAGCATAATCTGCCCCTGTAAAACATTTTGTTTCCTCATTTTTTTTTTATTTATTTAATGTCCAATTATTATTATTCAACCTGGCTCACAGCTGCAACCCCCGAACTAACTCGGGAGAGACAAAGACAGCACTTACGTCCTCTGAAACAAGTGCTGTCAGCCATCTGCTTTTTTTCCCTCTGCAAGCCCGCCATGCAGCCATATCCAGAACTTGCAGTGTCAGAGGACCATACAGTTCTGAATTACGTACAGGCCGGCCTGCAGGCACCCGTCCAGCCACAGGGGTTGCTGGTGTGCGGTGAACCAAGGACTCCCCAGCTGACCTAACCCCTACCCAGCCCAGGCAGCGTTTGGCCAGTTGTGCGCTGCCCCATGGGAACTCCCGTCCACGGTGGGCAGTGGCATAGTTTGGATTCGAACCGGCGATCTCCAAGCTATAGGGTGCATCCTGCACTCTGGTGTATGTGCTAGATATGTCAGGGCAGGGATATTAAACTTCCCTCCCTGCCTAATTGAAAGGAATGTGCAGCACATGGCCAGGTGTCAATTGCATAATTGATGATCAATTAACATTGGTCATCTGCCTTGTGATCACTGTGTGTGTTAACCAGGATCCGAGTGCTCAGCATAGGGATTAGTTTAAGGGATTTTAATCCCAACCCAATTTGGTAGGGAGAAGGTTTCTGAAGTGGGACCTCCCTTAGTGGGAGCAGCGCTGAGCCACTGGATGGCAAACTTTTGTTTTAGCGGGTTTGCCTACTGTTTTGTTTTGTGTTTTTGTATTATGTACACCTATGTGCGTGTCCTTGTGCACTAGGGATACCATTGCTGGTGGTACCCTAGTGGTGGTCACCATCCACTACAACTGCCAATTCTTAATATAACCTGGACACATGAGCAGCGTTTCAGCTGCAAACCCTCTATGTCTCTTTAAATATCTCGGTGCATACCCACACCGTGACAGGACCCCCTGTTACATGCACCAATGACAAATAACCTTTCCCTTGGCAAATGTTCTTGAGCAAGAATTGACAAATGTAATACCCAGCTGATTTATGACCTTTGATATGAGAACCAAAACAATCCGTATTGAGTTGAAAAATACATTAGCGCAATATGGGCAGCACAGAATGCAGCAAGTTAATGCAGGGGGTACAGTAATCCTTTTACAGCATTTTAACAGTTTGTAATGTTTAGACTTTGATGTAATCCACCTGATGTAATCCACCTTGTTTGCAAAGACAGTTGTCTCCCAGAACTTCATACAAACACCTCCTTATTATACTATATTGTAATGTTACAGTAAAATACAAACATGCAGCTTGCTTATGTACATGTTGTCCAATTGGAAACTGGCTCAATCTTTATTTTATCCTGCAATTTGAGTTGGAGAATGAGCAAGCTTTACATTGGTAACCTACATGAAATTAAAACAAAGATCCTGTTTACCAAGGTTGTAAATGGTTTAAAAGTCATTTTTACACATTTTTTAATTTATCATTTATTTATTTATAGATCACCCTGTGTTATTCTTGTATCCCCCCCCCCAGATATACTCCTTGTATAGCACTACTAGTCCCAGCATGCTGAAACGAAAGCAAAGTTCGCGGGTAGAAACCCAACCTGTGACAGATTTTGGTCCAGACGAAACTCTAGCTGACAACGCAGATATTCTGTGGATAAATAAACCAGTGAGTATCACCCTTCTATGAAACATGGCCCTTTTAAACAGTTGATCATCTCTGTGTGCATGAATACCCCAAAGACATTTGAGCATTACCCACCCCTTCAATATGTGACCTTTGTCCCCGAACACTCTGCTGATGTTCCTCTTTTCTGCTGAGATGATAGCAAAAATGCACATCCGTGGCATTGTTAAGGTAAATATTTCAAAGAGAAAATTCATAATATATGGGAAACAGATGTCATGTATAGACCATAAAGGGAAATATGTGGGTATGGTACTTTTTTAGTAACACATTTTTTACTTTTTTAATTTTTTTACTATAATATTTACTGCAATTAATCATTTAATAGTGTAAAAAGTAAGATGAGAAAAACATGGTTTTGTGGTTTTTAAAGTATGTAGAGCTAACTAAATAATTACAGGAAATCATACCTAACATACATTTGTATCATTTTGTCACCCTGCACTCTATGTCACGAGGTCTCAGGGAGGAACGTAGAGTGGCTGGTTACTCAGAGTTGCTTCTTGGAGTTTTACAAGAATTCTCTCTACCAGAAGCCTCACACATTAGCTTACCTTTTTAGTAACCAATCGCTGCTTTTGTAGTTACTACTCACATGACATGCAGTGTTCAAATATTTGGAAGGAGCGATCAGTAAAGCCAATACAACATCACATAGACATTGCCTATAAAGTGTTATAGTAACAAAAATAACAACTATTAGCATGACCAAATAGCTTGCTTTTTGTTTGATCACTCCATAAAACATTTGACCAGAACTCATATCCCTCAAATGCCGTTTTGCAAACTTTAAGCATTTGTTCTTGTGACTTTTTCCAAAGAGTGGCTTTTTCCTTGGCTTGCGACCATTGAGACCTTCACCATGCAATACTCGACCTATGGTTGAAATGGTCAATCTCGGATTGTTACTAAGCTTTCTCACAATTCTTCTGCTTGTTCTTGGTGAAAGTACCTTTTTTCTTCCAAAGGGAGCACAATGCACAGAGGGAGCATTGTGACAGTACCATGCGTCTTGTACTTCTTGACAATAGAAACAATAGCTGAAATTAGAATACTCAAATGCTTGGAAATCTTCTTGTATCCTTCTCCGATTTCACTTTTTACTTTTTCATCATATTGACTTATTGGTAATGACAACAATCATCCTATGCCAAACTCTTTTATACTCTCTAAGAATTTTCTCCTACAATCCAGAATTTTCTAGACTTTTCTATATTAATTTTCTTGAATCCAGGTTTCTAGCATAATTTGTTTGAAAGACAATGGAACTATCTTGTAGTTATGATAGTATCGTAGTTCTCCTGTACTTACTCTTTATGAAGATTTAATCTCAAACCTCAATGGAAATTGCTGAAACGACTTTTTTTTAGTTATAAGAACATTAAAAAAAGAAAGGGTGTGTTTTCGTTTTGAAAACGATGTATCTCTAAAAAGGACCAAAAGAAACAAAAACTTTTTAAAATTTGAAAACTGATGTTGACTTATATATCTATATATATAATTTCTATACGTTTTGATTATATATATACTATATATATATATATATATATATTAATTAATTAGTACCATGGTACGTTTTGCATTAAGCACGGTAGTTTTCGTTATAATCCCTTTTTAGTCTTAGAGGAACTACTTGTATGATACTAGATTTAAGCAATTACGAGTTTGCAAATATTGTATGTACAGCATATTGTTGTACTACAACATTTACATAGTGGCTACAGTACTCATCTGGAATATTACCAGCTGCTCTCAGGATATGATGTGTTTTCATGTCCCAGTTTCACACGTCACATCATGTTTAATGGTTTTGTACACATTAACTGTGCTACAGTAATAAATGTGTTTTCATGCTTAGCAAAAATGGCAAAACATCATTACTAAATGTATAGTCACATTAAGCAAAACTCTTTGCATTAACAATATCTCATAGCTAGCTAAACAGTGTATGCACCAAGAAACTGTTTATTTAATTACACAATTGTTTGTTTACTTATTTTGCAATGCAGGAAACCCCATTGAGAGACAGTAGCTAGTTTTCAATGCTGTGCCAAAGCACAGGGGGTTAAATATGTGAAATGAAGCATACAACAATGTATTGCACTATTAATTCATTATATACGTTACAGGTTGGCTATGGCGAGTTTCTGTTACAGTTTATGGTTGTATTTTACCTTTGTGTGCACCTAAATTAAAACCATTTTAAAAACGAACATATTTCAGTTTGACAACACACATTATTATTAGATGCAGCCTTTGCAATAAGGTTGAAAAATGCTCAACACTTTTATTTAAGCACATATTAAAAATGTGGACACTTATGTGCATCGCCTCTGTCTTTCACACTGTGACATGCTATTTCATAAATCTTCCCTTTGCATTGTCTTCAAGCCTTTTATAGACCTTTCAGATTTCATTTGGATATGACCTGATAACCTGTTGATTTTATAGACATATTTAATTCATTTGTGCAGATTCTGAATTTATGAGGAGGCACATAGATTATAATGTATATGGTGCTTCATAATATATTGTGGTCAATTAGACCATTTTTTAAGTGCCCCTCAGCTTCCATCTTCCTCCTGCTTCCCGTTACCCTCCACCATGGTAAACGGGAAAATCAGAATGTAAGAAGTTTAGTATTTGACGTTTTATTTAACTTAGAGAAAGAGAGTTTAAGGTGCTAATAATACTGTGAAATAGTTCAATGTGTCTGGCACCTTCAATGGAATCCTCCTGAAGTTTATCTTAAATGTTTTACAAATCTGTAAAAACAACTATTCCTCTAGTTTCAGATGCAAATATACACTTTGCTTTAAAAAAAGTGCATCAAAACATACGTTTGAGTTTGACAGCAGCAAATGGGCAGCTGCTTCACGAATGGCTCCTAATTACCAGTAAAAGAGAAATTTGAACAGCTAAATTGACAAATTAAAAATAATGAAAATATACACAGACACAGCACCTTAAATCATGATCACACAGTCATGCCGGGTAGCATTATTAAGCTGAATCTTTTTCTACATACAAATAAGTCATGGATGTCTGAAACAAAACGGAAGTTATATCCAATGCCGTGTGTGTTAGACGTGTTGACTGCCATGGATATATGCATAGCTGTGTACGGACTAGTTGCCAACTCCTGGTGCAAAGTTAAAAAAAAAAAAAGATTTGAATTCAAATCACAGTTCATTAAATTTTTCATTTGCTAGGGGAAAGCATTATTTAAACAAAGACATTCTAAAAAAGAAAAAGCTACACGATTAATAGTAATATTGTACACAGTACTTCAGTTTTAACATTAAAACCAGAGGTTGGTATATGATTGCGAGAGTAAAAGGTGGGCTAGCAGTTCTCTAATACATTTTAAATACTCTTATTTCAGTGTTGCCACAGGAGTTAATAGTTTTGGAAGTAGTGCACACCTAACTGTCATGTCCTGCAGGAGTTTCTATGATCTTCTTGTCAAAACATTTGTCTTGTATTATGCTGTTTTTGAAGTTATGGAAGAATTACAACCAACATCGAAGGATCCGGTCATCTAGAGAAGAACCTGATTACAATAATACAAATACAAGCCATAAACTGTACTGCTTATATAAAGAATTAAATGGATTATCAACATAAGGTACAGTTTAAATGCACAAATTGTCAAGTTGGGAAAGTTGATCCATAAAACTCATGACCGTACTAACAGGGATAAACAGGGCGGATTTTTGCTAATCTTCAAGAACTGCATGATAAAAAATCAATTTGGCTTTAAACCCCTTGTATGGTCTCATACATGTTACTTTAAAATAGCCTAGTGGCTACCTTAACATACAGGTTGTGAACACAATGATCAAACCACAGACAGGCACTTGCACGGAGAATTGGAGAGGTCGATCTCTTTCAAAAGTAAAGTTCATTTCAGAGTTTTTCATAACCGGTATCATTCATTTATTTGTTTTGCTTTCAGCCTATTTTCGTTAATATTGGTGTTTCCCCCTGTTTGGCAGAGCAAAGATAATTTAAAAGTGCATATCCTTCATTGTCGTAGAAATAAAGGGAAGGGTACAAACCTGTCTAGTAGTTGGCGTTTTACAGAGTGCTGCTACGTTCTGATTTTCTCCGAGGCGCTTCGTGCTGGTGAACTAATAGGCTAGTTGTCTATTGTACTAACTAGATGGATAAAAGCTGTGTGGAAACCAATCAAATTGTAAATCAACCTCTATTCAATTTAACCACACTCACCTGGTACTAATCACAAACGCTAGATCACCAAATTAAGACAACACCACCTTTATAATGTTACTTCAATACAGCTAATGTTAATTACTTGAAGCAGGATCACTTACCTATCTTCCTGTCACTCTGGTTACCTGTAGACTGAAGTCCTGCTGCATATATAATATATATTGTGCTTTTTTTTTTTTTTTTTATTTAGTTGTCGCCAATGATTTTACCCCAGTTTTCTCCCCAATTTGGAATCGCCAATTGTATTTTTTTTTTAATCACGGTTTACAGCTGCAAATCACCCAGCGACTCAGGGAATGTCGGCTGACATATGCATCCTCTGAAACGTGTCCCTGCCTAGCCGTCTTTTTTCGCAATACAGATCCACCACGAAGCCGTCAGACCTATAGTGCCGGAGGACAACACAGTTCTGAATGGCTCCACTGCAGACCCACATGAGTCCTATCAGCCACAGGAGTTGCTGGTGCGCTGTGAACCGTTGATTGCCCTGCCAACCTAAGCCCTCCCTACCCGGGTGGCACCCGGCCAATTTTATGCCACCCCCTGGGAATTCCCGGTCACGGTTGGCAATGACATTGGATTCGAACACCGATCTCCAGGGGCCAGTTTTTCAAAACTTTTAATTTGGATCAAAGTGATCCGGATTTTGTAAGCCTATATTTTGTTATCAAGATTGCTTTTATCTGGATCATTTTGACCCGTTTTTTCTGAAAATGTCACTGCTGTTTTACATTTATCCAGATAACAAATAATCACAATTACGAAATCCAGTTTTTTGAAGTAGGCTAGTTTTTAAAAAAAACAAAACAAAACAAAACCAAAAAAACAATTGAGGCCTTATTTATGATATAACCTAATTTAACAAAAGACATAGATCATGGTAACAATGATTAATACACAACTTTGTTTGTTTTTTTAACAAAGTCACTTTTAGTGTTAGTGCACGCAAATAATGTTTATTTTATTTATGCCTACTTAGCAGAAATTAAATAACTAAATATATTTGATTATTTGTGTCTTATAAATTGATCTTGCCATGCCAGTGATAGCAAATTACAATTTTTTAAATACTGATAAACTCCCACAGGAGATGAGAAGTGATTGTCATAGGCAGCGAGCATTAACATGAGAGAGGGGAAAAGTTCCAGTGACTAAACACAGAGAACTACCAAGTGAAAACAGATCAATCTTTATTTTTAGATGCAGACCAGAAATGGTAAAACCACACAACGTGCAGGAGATAATGTGAATAACTTTCAGTGGAAAGTGAAGCATGTACAAACTATAAGATCTGGAAGTAGAGCCGTTAAAAATACATTATTATGGCTCAAGTGTGTGCACATGAAAGCTAGTGAATGGTTAAAAATAAATAAAATCCCGATGAACTGAAGCAGGAAACGAGGAGACTGCCTGCCTCTTCATAAATGCCAGAGAAGAGTAGTAAAAGTCAGGTTGTTAAAACATCAAAAGGTCTGACATTTAAAACTTGCAGGTAAAGAACCCATGGCAGTTTGGAAATTAAGGTATTGGTTTATATCATGTTGGAAATGATAGAAGTTAAAAAATTATGAGGAAGCGGAGGGAGTCAAACAGCACTTTTATAAGTACCTTATTGTTTTTGGCGAAGTAAATTGATCTGCTGCTACACACAAAAAATAATTTTGTGCAGCATGTATTACATTCCTACCTGCGCCTCATAGAGGTAGGTTATGGATTTCACTGAAAAAAGCTCTGGGAATATTCATAACTCCTGGATTATCAACTAAATACATATACATGATGCTCCTGGAACATCTTCCATCTTCCAAGGTCAAAACCTGTAAAACTCATGTTCAAAATCACAAGTGGAACTCAAACTCCTATCTGTTTTGTGTATTAAAGCTGGCTCAGTCAAAACATGGACCGCCGTACGACTGCAGTGCCCCAAAGGAGAGCTGGAGTTTTCAGAGTGTCCTAACTCTTGAGATGCACTTGTACTCTATGTCTGGGTAGATGAACTAAACTCATTTTGAAACATTTTACCTCTCAACGTTGGACAGCGTGATGAAAACAAAGGCCATACAAAAAGTACAACTAAGTGTCTCTTTTTACCAGGCTCACCTTTTGTCATGCTTTTCTCAGTGATATACAAATTAACCTGTTAGTAAAATATAGACAGAACATATTTAGATGTACTGATTTACTCTTACACAGCTAATATTATTGTATCTTCTTAGTTAGGGTTTACATGAAGATGTAATGTTTTTAACATGGCTATGTGGAAAAGGTTTAATTCTGAAAGTATGTATTCTCAACATGAACATGTTGAGAAAGACACGTTTGTTTTAGTACTTTTACTATATATTAAGGTGTTAATTAACTACAATTTTAATGTACTTGCCATGTATGCACGTGTATTTGTCTTAAAACAGAAAACTAATCAAAAAATGAAATAAACTGTTCGAGATTTCTAAACTACGTCTGCTTTGGAAAATACAGTGTGTGGGTCTTTTTTAGTCTGCTTCTTATTGACGATTTTAAATTGTCATTTTCCTGACCTCGACCGATCCCTTGTCTTGCTTTTCCTAATATTCCAACTGGAGTACATTTCATTGGCTACCTCCAAACCAAAATCCTTAAGTACAGTACTTCATTTTAGGATCTACTGTGGAACCCAAGCTTGGTCAGGTGTCTTCAGAATAACTTCATGCTGTGCAAGAAACCCAAAAGGTCAAGGCATGGAAATATCTTGATCCAGAAATCCATGTATGGCCAGAAAGATATGGAAAAGGCAGTCCGGCATTATCTCAGTTTTTTGACATGCCTTGAAAAGCAATACAAGTTTAATACCTTATGCTTTTAAATCCTTTCTTAAAAGAGAGTTTTCACAAGTCCTTTGTTTTTGGGTGAAGTCAGTTCATCCTTCTACATATATAGATGTGCAGCATGCATTAGGATCCTACCTGAGCCACAGACAGGACTGATATCTATTGTGCAGGAAGTTAATAGTGTATAGTGTGGTAACAGGACACATTGTATTTACCAATGTCAAAATAAGAATACAAGTCTGGAAATCTACAAATATAAAGCCTTGTGAGACTATGAAAATTATGTCCTTTCTGTTTTAAGAAGATAATAATGATAATGAGCCATGATTGCCTTCTCTGTTTTGTGCTGCCAAGCAAAATCAAAATGGCTTATACTATTAAAAAAAAAAAAAAAAAAAAAAAAAAAAAAAAATGAAATTAACAGTGGAATTTCCATGATTGTATTCCCATGTGAGGCTTTTTCTCTGGCTTTCTAATCCTATTATATGCAAATTGACAGGAGGGATAACTGTTTGTTTTTGTATTGATGTCATGGGTACTCTTGTACATGTATTAACTTATGATAATGTGTATTGGGCCACCAAATGAAAGTAGTTTAAGTAATGCTTTGCTGGTCTGCAATCTAAGTAATAGCTACAGTTTAAACCTGATCTCCTTAAAGAGTAAGTAACGGGATTCCAAAAAATATAACGTTATACACCCCCACGTGTTGCTACGACTGTAATTAACGCAGCTGTAATTTTTTCATTAACGCTCTGACAACTTTTTACGCTTCTAACTTTAAAGTCTGTTTCAAAGCTCTTTTCAAGATGTCTGCTCTAGTTCACTGATGTTTGAGATCTGACCTCTGTCCCAAAAAACAAAAACAAAAAAAAAACCTTAAGTGCACTGGCTTTTCTGTTCCGTACCACATTATGGATCGTTATTGCGGAATTACCGGTTTGATTGTGTGGGCAATAATCCTTACACTATCAGTGCACTAGAGCAGACATGTTAAAACAAGCTTTTTGAAACAGACTTTATAGTTGTAAGTGTAAAAGGTTAAAGGTTAAACCAGTTAAAGACTACCTACTAGTAGAGTGTTTTTTTTTGTTGTTTTTTTTTTTTTTTTCCCAAAACAGTATGTATGAGATCGAAATAGCTGTAAACGAATGTGATGCTTGTGGTCCTCTTCCATGTTGTCATTGAAGGAATGGTAGCTTGTGAATTGACATTTCTTGGTATGTTAGCTTGAAAAATTCTAGAAAAATGTTAAATAAATAAGTTATTTGTTATTATAATCCTGATGAAACTAAGTTATTTGTTCTAAATGTTCCACATAATGACATATCAATCTTTTTTTTTTTAAATCTTGAAGTGAAATAGAAATACCCAGATATTAAAAAAAAAGATTGTCAAGGGAAACATCATGGCAACACTTGACTTTTTTAAAATTGATCTTTAAGAATGACATTGACATAATATATAGTAGTATTTGTTATATATCTTTTAAATTAAAAAAAAACAACAGCAGCTGAGAAACCAGAAAGCATGTCTGTTGTAAGTAACATTTAAATAAAATGGATCCTTAGAACAATAAACCTGAAGTGCAGAAATTACTATACCCTGTAAAATAAATTACAAACACCCATCAGAGTTTTATTTTCTGCTGCTGTACCTCATAGATAATAACTAAAGAATACGTGGATTCAAATGTCATTCCTTTTTTTTTTATATATATACATATCCCTTACTATATTATGGTGTTTGCAATCATGAGTGATTCCCTCCGAGTGGTTCTGGGTTCTGTTGTTCCCACATTTACTTAAGGGATCAGAGTATAAGGGTTCCCATTTTTTTCATGAGGACCCTAACCGAAGAAAATAAAACAAAACTAAAATGTGTTGTTGTGCACAGATTACACTCCAGCCTCTTCACTGGTTCTGTTTCTTTTAGTGCAGTGAATAATTACTTTTAAGTATGACTTTCCCAAAGATTTTTAGTGCCATTTTTTGGCAGTGGATGTTTTGCTTCTTTTCTGGCCAAAATGCTGTAAGCTTGCATAGATGCGCCAACTTGGCAGACGTGTAAACATTTGTTGTGAGCCTTACAGCACGGCTGTTTGCTTTATTAAGCCTGCCTTTCTATCCGTGCAATATTATAGGGTTATAGGACGGCAAACTTCTGTGTACGTGGGTAATATTTGGCATGAGTGATGTGAACGGAGCAAGGATTAAAGCCAAAGTCTGTTTACAAGCTGCGAGGGCCAATATAACACATATAACTCAAACATAGGCCTATACATCTACTATGTACTGCTTTATTATTACTATACAAGTTAAAAATCAAGCTAGATTGGGATGTAATCATTACAGATCTTTTATTCAGTCAATGTTTTTGAAAAGAAGGAAAAGGTTGATCTAAGAGGATACTGGTAAGTGGCTGATGTACACAGCTGGTTGTGATGACACCTTTTTTAATTGACTTTGCAGTTGAATTCGAAAAAGTGCCTCGGTTATGATTTATTTTTTTATATATATTTCTGTGGAAACTGCCATTTTATTCTGAACTGCATCTTGCATCATGCCTCAGCAACCACATTGCTATTTTGTTTAACACTAGCTCATAAAGAAATCATATAAAGATTACATATTTTCTTTTCTCAAGTGGTATACATGTTTTCAGTTAATTTATGTCTTCTGAATTAACAATATAAATGACATAGGCTCAACTTATTTCCTGCTTTACAATATGTAACAATGTGGTTATCGGCAGATGTGTTAATTAAATCTTCAATATACAAGTTATTTTTCCCTTGGTATTCATTGTCATTGTGAATCGGGCTTGTCAGTGCCTAAAATAATGTGAATGTATGTTTCTTGCTGCACTGGGAAAATTAAGAATAACCCATTGAATTGTGATAATATGATTTGCGCACATTTCCGGTGAATTTGGCATTTAGCTTTGCCTTTTTGATAAATGCCTTTATCATTCATCATGTTTTTGCGTTCCAAGAGATTCTAATGGAAAATTTAATATTTTTTAATACAGTTTCCCTAATTGCCTTAATTGAAGAGTATTTCATTTTGATTTCTTTACAGTTATCTATCCAAGTACTATTCCATATTGATGGATTGTATTATTTCAGTCCTGCTGTTTACTAAATATTCCATCTTCTGTGAATTAACATTAAACATCTTAAACTAGTAGCTTACAAGTAGAACTTGAATTGATAATTTAAATAATTGTTGAACCATCAATTGCCATCATAAACAGACAGTTGCACACATCCCCCCCCCCCCACTCTCCTCCACAGATTGTTATGTTAACAGATGTGGAGAGGAATGGAGGCAGTCATAACAAACCTTGTGTTCTTCATGGCAACTTTTGTTAATGGTTTTACTTTAAAATATGATTTCTATACTTCTGTTTTTAGGGAGAAACCTCCTACTTGAAGGACCGGTGGTGTGTATTTGATGGATTCATGGTGTTTTGTATCTGGGTCTCTTTGATCTTGATGGTAATAAGACTACAATAAAAAATGGTCCTGTCTGGATTTTTTTTTAGCGACTGTCAGACATCTGTTTAACTGTGACTTTAATATTTATTGTCCTAGGTGTTTGAAATTGCTGATCTTGTGGACCAGATGTCACTGTGGGGAATGCTGCGAATACCCAGAGCTGTTATAATGATCCGTGCTTTTCGAATTTACTTCAGATTTGAACTCCCACGATCAAGAATTACTAACAGCTGAAAGTAAGAGCAACTTGAAATCTTCATATATTGAGTAAAATATCAAATACCAGGTGATGGTACACTTTGAAAGAGCTTTGTATTCTTTCGTAGGCGGTCAGATCTGGAGTGTGACCTTTTTTCTGCTTTTCTTCCTCCTCCTTTATGGAATTTTGGGCGTTCAGATGTTTGGAACGTTTACTTACCATTGTGTGACCAACGATACACAGCCAGGGTAAGTGAACTCTTTAATATGTCAATATAAGTCAATATGATTTAATCAATTGATCTAAATACGGACTGTTTATCTTTAAAAGAATGGGACTTTGAGAAAGCCAACATCTCTAACAGTGTGTGAGATCCATATATGTACTTACTGTAACTTGTGGACAAGAGGATTGTGGAGAATTTATTCCAAAACAGTTAACAGAGCATCAGCAGCTTAAAGAACACAATGCCAGATATGCAACGTGCTTCAAAGGTCTTGTTCATGGACAACGCAATGAAACGTGGCAGTTAGCAATAGCTGGCACATCATTTGCTTAAAAAGTTTGTCAATTAAATGGTTTCTTAACAAGCATAATTAACATTTTCAGACTTTCTGTTTCATTTCTAATTTATGTGAATATTTATTGAGTCAGTGCAATTTGTTATTCAATGTTTTGAATTGAATTGCAAAACATGTGTTGCCTTTAATGTAGTTACACCAACTGGTGGCAAGGTCAATCTTTTTCCCATGGAGTGTGTGTGTGTAAGTTATTCTTAATTAATTTCTAATACAGGCTGCAGACCTGGAAATGACATTGGAGGGAATCAGGGACAATACCTTTTAGAGGCCAGTTGAGTATGATCAGACGGGGTGGGGAGGGTTTTTAATAGTCAATCCACAATCTGAAAACGGAATGGCCTCAATCTGTCTGGGAATGCGTGTTTTTACACTATAAATAAACTCTGCTCTACAGCCAGGGAGAGAATTAAAGACACTTTCCTACTGTCACTTATACTTCAGAATATGTCACTGTATTTTTGACAAATTGTAGCCAATGTTTTCTAAGTGGAGATCAGTTTTTATCTTCCAGATTAGTGTATTTTTGGTGTCCCAAGGGCATGTTTGGAAAAGGTGGCAGATGTATAAAATATCCAGTAGTATTATTGAAAACTCTTTAAAATGTGACTGCCCATCAATATCCAGATACTGTACTATGCAGCATGGTTACAGATTTGATGTTTTCTGATAAATCCCAAGAAGACCCCAAGAATTAAACCAAGATTGCATGATTTCCTGTGTTCTCTGTGGGCGGTCATTCCATGAGTAACATGACCCTGCCTCGGCAGAGGTCCGTTCATTTAATGTGGTATTACAGGTAACAGGAGACTTCTTCTATGCTGGACAATAATAAGGGACAGGCTCCCTTTTTTTTTTTTTTGTCACCCATGATATATGATATACCCTGATACTGGTGTGTTATGGCCATCTGAAAATTCTTAATATCGGACCATTTGCATCAGATGGATAGTTTGTATCAGATGTAAATTATGTCACATAAAATATGGATGGAGCTGGATTGATGGGTTACTAACCTAGAATACACCCCCCCATAAATAAATAAATACAAATAATAATCCTAGTGGTGCCACAGCTCAGTTGAATTTAATAAAAGAGAAATATCCTTGCCTTAAATGTTTTGATCTGTCATTTTTTCTGCTATTTACATTCAGTGTTTTACTGTGCCTAATAAAACAGGGTATTGTACCAAAGTACTCTAGGAAATTGAAAAGTCATTTGATTACATAAACAAACAAAAAAAATGCATATCTGTGGTAAATGTACTGTACAGTTTCACTTTTAAAAAAATAAATAAATAATGTGTCTAACCCACTGGTGCCCCTTCCAGTATTATCCTGCCCTCTAACTATTTGTTGATTAGCGTTTTCTTGTGGTTCCCCTCAAATTGCTTTGAATTAGATTACATATTAAATTCGACTTGATACACCATTATTCACTTTATCTCCTCTTCCATCACATCGATTTTGTGTAAAGGCACTATATATTCAAATTGCCTATATATTTCATGCTAGATTGGTGAAACTAAAGACTGTAATCAGCAGAAAACAGTAGTAAAGTGTACAGGCGCATGCTGGCCAACAGTGGCACTAAGAAAATAACAAATGAATATTGCCACGTAAAAATATTGACCTTTACAGGTGTGAGACTGTATACTTTTTGAATTTGGAACAGTATTGCATAGAAGAGAGAGAAGGAGAGGCGTATACCAGAAAGAGTACTAGGTGAAGGAGAAATATGTCTTCCTAGCTGATCAGTCTAGTCAGTGGGTGACCCCTGGGGATCTCCCTCAGGATACAGCTGAGGCTGTTTTGTAGTTTTTCCTTACGGGGTTAGAGATGATCTCCATCTGTTGGAAAAAACAGCAAGGACGTACCCAGTTTGTTACTGATACAAAGTGCATCGCGGGGCAACCAGGATCAGAGTTGCCATGCCTGTCTTAGATAAAAGAAGGTTTAGTTTATTAACTTGTAGATGGATCTCCAGCTGTGTCTCTTATAGAGCATCAGCATACACTGCTGGGCTTCTCTGGCAATTATGAATTATAATGTAATTATAACTAAAATATTGCTGATCACTGCACTGTGTTCCCCCTCCCCCTGTGTAACTGGTTTCACTTGAAAGCCGTTCCTACATTTGCTATATAAAAAATTTAAAAAAGCCTGTGTGACTGAGATGTGCTGTGCAAGCTCAATTCTACAAGATATTCTTTCTGACCTTCTAAAAATGTTGAAATGGCTAATTGTGGTTATTCTCTCCCTGCTGTGAATTAATATACCTACAGATTCATATTCAAGTGGATGTGGCCCTTTCTTATTTTTTGGGATATGGAGGTTGTCTGGCTCTTGCACAAGTTATTGAGTGTATCAGAATATGGGGCTGGAACAGGGAAGTGTTACGGCATTGGGTCGTCACTGAATAATAACGAGTCAGACACAGAGCTATGGGTGTTCATTCAGATTTATTAACAACAAGGTTGCTGTCAGTAGAGTACCAGCAGTGGTAGCCCTAGTGTCAGATGTAGTAAAGAAAACAACAAAACAAAGCTAATAATAAAAGTTTGCCACACAAAGCAAGCTCTAGCCTCACTAAAAGAGACGTCCCTCTCCAGGAACTTACTACACTACGAAGCCCTCTCTATACTGGTTGAGATCAACATCCCCTAAACTAACCTACTGCTGTTGCTCCCGAAGTCCTGGCCTCCCAGTGACTCTGTGTCTAGGACAGTCCTGGCTGAGCAGGTTGTGTGAAGGAAGGAGGGGAATAAGTGGAGTAAAACTATAAACGAGTTTGAATTCTTAATAAATCCATAAAAGTAGTCAACTAGACAAGAAAACAAGCAATATCAGGACCCTTCTGTACTAATTTTGAGTCATGAAAACAATTTGACTGCTCTTCAATGCAAAAAGAAAAGAAAGACCATTGCCATTGTAATAGGAAAGAAGAGAAACTCTGCTTAGTTGAAATAAATTATGAAAACCAGCATCCAGATAGCACAGAAGGTGACCGGAAAACCCAAGGTTCCTCTGTCAGCTTATTTCTGTGGTGTAAAGGGATAAAAGTTGTGAAACCAACTTACCGCAGCGTATGTGTATTCAACACCAAGGTTGAATGGACTTCTAGCAATATAATGCATCTACATTTAAACTGTTACATGGATATAATCAGTGTTCTGTAGTGTACAGTATCTAGTATGTTAAACGTAATTTGTTGTACATTTTATTTAATTATTTCACTGACCCTACATGACTGGCTATCACACTGTACATTGTGAACATGGTAACTCTTGATTTTGCACCAGTCTACAACAAAATTATATTATTTTAAACTCCTACCCTCTAGAAGTTTCAGAATACCTTTTACTATAACCTTGAGCTTCTTATGGGATTATGAGGACCATCTGTATGACTCTGCAAGGGTGATCTGCTACATCCAGTGATCTGCTACAGCCAGGCTTTTTATTTTTTACATTGTGTGTTTCATTTATCAACTCTATTTTGAGATGAGCTGTTAGATCGACATGAAAAAGAACAGATTATGAATCAAACAAATAATAAACAGTATTTTGATTCAGCAGAGTGCCTTCCATTGGCCTTTGTGATGCCGCCATAAATTATGTGCAGTCCTTTCAACCAACTAATAAACAATTGCAAAGAGTGTCTGGCTCGCAGATTCTAATCCATTGATTTTAATTAAAGCTAATAAACAGCATTTATTATCACACCTGTGGCCAGAGGCTGGGGTTGTTGTTGAGGTTTATTGAAGGCATGCCTTTTTGCATATTTCTATTTTTAGTCTTTAGTTGCATTTAGTAAATTTACAGTGAACCTCCAGGACGTGAAAACAAATGATTATTATTTAATTTTTTTTTAAATGATGCTGTACAGACCAATAATATGAAGACATTGTCACACATTTTAAAACAAGAGCAGTGAATGTGGCATCCTGGTGAAAGTGTTAGACCCATGGTGGCTTGTGTTGCTTGTGGTGTTTGGTTTACCCCACTCGGACCACTTGCTTATATAATATTTGGCATCCCTGAATAAATAATTTGTCCCTCTAAAAAAAAAAGACAGTAGAGCACCACATTGTATCCATTTACTACCAATTCAGAATGACTGGGTGGGATATTTGTTCTTTGTCTTACAGGGCTCTCGGAATGATGCTGTGTTTTGGTTGTATTTTACTTGTTGATTTGTCAGTAGTCTTGTAACGACACTTCTTTTTCTGTCCAATTTTCAGGAATGTGACCTGGAATAATTTAGCCATTCCAGATACCCATTGCTCACCAGATGGAGAAGGCTACCAGTGTCCAATGGGATTTAAGTGTGTGGATCTTGAGGATCTTGGGCTTGAGTGGATTCAATGAAATAGGTTTGTAATCCTCTTAAGTCTAATTTGTGAAACCCTTGTTCGCGACACTTTTTAATAGGATACAAATTTTGAACATCCTCGTTTTTGGGATAATTTCAATTAGGGGAAAAAAGGTTTATTGTGATTTTGAATGGGGAATATGGAGGCTTTAGGACCATGGGGATTAGGAGAGGACACGCTTCTTGATAAAACTGAAGTTACCAGGAGGCCATCTTTCTAAAGGTCTCCTATATGGGTTAATTTATTATTTAATTAAAGATAAGAAGAAAATGCTAATCAGCTGTGTCTGATTGAGCTCATTAAAAAAAATAAATAAATCACGGATGGTTGGGTGTTGGAGACAGAGTTTGTTTGTTTACTGGGAACAAAGGGAACAAGGTACGGTCTTAAAGTTACACTTGTGCATAAGTGTTTGTGACTGGTAAACGGCATAGCCGTCCAGTCTGGTAGTGAGGGATTGTGGCTAGTTTAGTTAGCACTCCAAACTGGAGTTGGGTTGTTTTGTTTATTTTGTTTGTGTGAAAATAAATAAATATACATGCACTGCCCTGTTTAAAACCTACCATTGCTTTGGGAGTGCTGTTCTTTTACAAAAAGACAAGTGAATGTGGCAGTGTTGTCACATATGGTGAAGAATGCGGGCATTTTAATCTTCTCTTGGTGCCAAGAGTACGGACATGAGGAGACAAAATGCCCACTGTGTGAGTGGGAAATGGAGCAGGGCTGGAGGAAGCTTGAGGTGCTGGAGGCAGACAAAGAAGTGCTAGACAAGTGTGACCACCAGCAGACAACTGGAGTCGCTGCTGAGGGAAGTAAAGGAGGATCAGCTACTACAGAAACCAGATGTTTTCTGTGGAGAAGTGCACACTGCGAGGGATAGTCAGCCACCACAGGAGGCACTGCAGAGGAAAAGACAGTGTGACCTGCGACAACACATACAGACCTAGGATGATGGGAAGGAGTGGTTACAAGCTCAACAGGAAGGGCACCAGAAGCTCAAGAGCCAAGTGCAGGAGGCAAAGAAAAGCTGGAGCTTCTTAATCAGGAGAAGGCAACTGCCTTTGACCGGGCCAAGCTATGTGAAAAGAGATTCACAGAGTGGAAAACAAAGGCCGCAACCAAATTCAAACAGAATCACAGCAATATCAAGTCAGTGCAAGGCAAGTTGACAAAATTGGAGAAGCAAGCTGATGAGGAAGATACTCAGTTAAGCAAGCTCACTAGTGCTATTGCTAAACAGTCGAGAAGCAAGTCTGAGAGTGACCAGATGCTGGACGAGAAAGAAAAAGAAATCAGTGAATTAACTACTGAGCTACACAACTGTGTGCTCAAGGTAAAGGAACTGGAAAGCCAGCTTGAAAAGACTGAGGAGTGTTTTGTAATAGAGCTGCAGCAGAAGAATAAAGTAAAAGATACAGAAAAGGAGGCGCTGTTTCTACAGCTTCAACAAGTGCAGTCTACTGAAATGTATAACAGAGTTAAGGAAACTGAAGATAAGTTACATACTCTGAAACGGGAGACTAAGCGCTTGAAGCAGGAGCTTGAATTCAAGAAGAATGTTTTGAGAAGTTGAAAGTAGAAGCTCTGAAGAGTAAAGAAGGAGTGCGCCGGGCAGTAGAGAAACGCTATGCTGATGTACTGGAGATTTTAAAGGGAAAGAACAGTGAAATAGGAGGAGTGCAAAACTTTCACAGAATCAGGTTAAAGGAAACCAGATCGCAGAGCTGAGGAAAAGCTCTGGTTCTTTGAAAGCCAAGTGGGAAGAAAAGTTGCAGTATGTTGAGTGAAATGGAACGGAAGAAGTTCGAACTTCAAAAGAAATACAGAAAAAGTATGGAAGTCGCAAACTCTCACCTGTCCAAGCTGGAGACTTGAATATGCAGCCCAGTCTAAAGCTACAAGTCAGAAAGTAAGAGAGCTGGAGACCCGAGTGCAACAGCTGATGGTTGAAATTGAAGATAGCACCTTGCAGTATCAGAAACTGACCCAGGAGAATGTAGTCTTAGTGCACACAAAGTGAACAGCATTACAGAACTGTACGAGGCTAATGTAAAATATAATGCCCTGTGGGAAGAGAAGGAAGTACTCAGGAAGAAGCTTGAAGAAGCAAGTACAGAAGTTCAAAAACACTCCACCAGAGTGAAGCAGCTTATTCAAGAAAAGGGCAGGTTGCAGTATCTATACAAGATAAAGCAAAGCAAAGTGAAGCTGTCAAAGCTGCCAAGCGAGAGGATTTGCAGAACCACCAGGAGACCGTCCAGCAGGCTGTGCAAGACAAGTGGCAGGAACTTACTGAAATCAAGTCTCAGTTGGATCAAGTCAGCAACAAGTTTGAGAATAAAAATGAGCAGTGCTGTCAACTGGAGAGCAACCTGAAGGAGAGCAGAGAAGCTGTATAACTCGGAGCAGAAGAGGGAGCAACTTGAAGGATAGGTTAAGCAACATGAGGCTGACCGCCAAGAAGTACAAATGAACAGAGAGCCGCTCCATCAGGACTTGGAGAAATGGATGAGACTGAGTTCAGAAACAGCGAACCAAGTGAAGGAATTCTGCAAGCTACTTGAGTCAGAAAAGGGAGTTGTAAAGAGGAACTGTGAAAAAAGGCCAGTGCTATTGAAGAAGCAAAACAACAGCTGACCAAGCAGGAAGAAGACAAGGTTAACCTGAAGCAAGGCCTGGGTAAGCGGAGTCAGGAGGAACTGTGCAACAAAGTTCAGAAAACTCAGCAGGAAAAAGAGTCCCTGTTAAAAGACATAGAAGTAATGAAAGATAATTTGTCTCAATCTCAGTCATTGAAGGAGTCACAAACACAGATAGAGAAGCAAAAACAGAGTGGAAAGGAAGCTGTGGAGAAACAGGAACATTTTAATCAGAACGTGAATTGGGGGCTTCATAAGAAAGCACAGTTGACAATTTAAAGAAGTAAACAAGATTAAATGTTGGCTGCAGAAAAAGGACGAGGCTGATGAAGAGTTGAACTCCCAGCTGGCATTGGTAAACAGCTCGTAAAAGTGCAGGAGAGACTGAAGGAGGAGAAAGCAGAGTCTCAGCTGCAGATAAAAGCAAAGGGTGCACAAGAGGCCTTTACCCAAGAGAATAGAAAACAGAAGTGCAAGAAAAACAGTAAAAGTGTTACTTTGGATAATAGAAAGAATGGTGCAGGGCGCAGTCGAAACATTAAAGATATTCCTGTCATGGATAAATCTAGCAAATGCGTTGAGCTGACTGAGGAGCTAGACCAGAAGAAGGAACTTGTTGAACACAATCAGCTGGAGGAAGAGCACATTGATCAGGTGTTCAAACAAAAGGACCTCCAGCAGCAGTTGGTCATTGCAAAACTTCAGAGAACCACTGAACTCAGGATGAAAGCGGAGGAGAAAAGTCAGCACGAAAGCAGCTTTTTTTAAAAGAAACACCTGTCGAGGCACATGTGTGAGTTGACGAAGGAGCTGGAGTCTGAAACTGCAGTTTTTTTTTCAGTATATGGACAAGTTTCAGGAGTTTTATGTCACTCTTGCAGAGAGCAAGGAAATAGTCAATATTTTCAGACACACCAGCACATTGGCAGTAAGGAAGCTGATGACAGCCTGGGTAAAAGTTGCACTGAATTGCAACATTAAGATTAATAATAATAATAATAATAATAATAATAATAATAATAATAATAATAATCTTTATTTTTATATAGCGCCTTTCATAGTTGACCACCATCACAAAGTGCTTTACAAGACACGAGACTAGGGTGTTTTGAACTATGCATCAGTTGCAGAGTCACTTACAACAACGTCTCACCCGAATGACGGAGCACAAGGAGGTTAAGTGACTTGCTCAGGGTCACACAATGAGTCAGTGGCTGAGCTGGGATTTGAACCGGGTACACAATATGAGACTGAGAGAAACAAAATGATTGGCAAGAGAACCAATGTTACAGAGAAGCAAGGAGCTGCAAGAAAATCAAGGTGAAATGAATAATATTATGACTGTGATATTCAAAGGTGGTTTTGTTTACAGATACAGTAAGGCTGTAGCTAAAATCCGTACAATCGATGTTGAAGAGCTCGGGCTGATACATTTCTCAAGGAGTGCTCTTTAAAGTATGTGGGATGGACCATGCATGAGAAGCAATATGACATGAGACTCAAATGTCTGACAGGCTCTCTATTATAAGGATATAAGTACTATGGTGTGGCAGTGCAACAGTTAGCCCTTGTATTACAGAAAAGCCCTGTGAAGAGTGTCGACCTAATTATGGGGTCAACTCGTATCTGAGGCCTAGTCTTTGATCGGGGCCAGCTGAGCCTCCTGCATCCTTGCTATATATATATATATATATATATATATATATATATATATATATATATATATATATATATATATATATAATTAGCCTGGAAATTGCTTGCTATCAAACAAAACTACATCTGTTAATTCAAAAGCATATTGAATAGTATGAAGCGGTCAGTACTTGTCCAGCCCTAATATCATTTATGAATTTACGTGCTTTCGATGACTTCCTGTTGAAACAAATGTAGAATGCAATTAGATGGTGCCATTTTACATGACTTGCAGTATGTACTGTATTCTAGAGAAAGTTCTTATTTCTACAATGTTCACCCACAGGGTGGCATGTTTTGTATGTAGAAAATTACATAAACTGCCATTACACCAGGTGACATTATGCATCAACTAAAAACTCCATTAAAATTAAACAGGTCCCTTTTTTATTTTTGGAGAACAGATACTTTAATTGTAAAGTGTTGTTTTCATTGGCTCTGCTGTATTCTTCTTTTGAACAACTGCTGATATAATTGCATTTCCCTTTTCCACTCAGATCAACAGATGTAGCGTTTATTTAAAGTATGTCCCCAAAGTTGAAGACTTGACATTCAGCCCCTGACAACCAGAATTCATGACTTTTATAGTACAGGGTTAATTGGCTCCGACATTAAACCAATCACTCAGGTGAGACTAATGTGAATAGGTTAGTACCCATGTGTGCTGGAAGTCACACAAAACATTGCTGCTGCTAAAAGCATTCACTGATACCCCTGGGACTTTAATATTAGCCTTGGAAATACTTTCAGAAAGCAATTCCACATATGTTTCACATATCTATATTTCTCACTGGGTATGGTAATAGCCATGCACTCTGGTATTTTTATTTTAAGTGGCATGCACTATGTCTGCATATTTAAAAAGAACAAAAATATATGATCAGTGCTGTGCATGTTAATCTTTATTAAAATATCATAATTATCAAGGTGGAATATGAATATTCTAGTCTGCAAAGCCCTTTGATATAGCACAAACCTGCGTAATAAAGTTGTTTGTCCTGCACAACAGCATGTTGAGTAAAGGGAAGAATGGGTTTTTCTTGAGGACAACAGATCAAGCCTGTATTCACGTATATAAATTATCCAGTTTGTGTGGGGTGCTGTTGCTTAAAGCTGGAGAGAAGGACCTCCATTGTTGTCGTTTTGGATCCTTCTCCTGGTTATACAGGATTTATCTAGGTGGGCTCCAATTTGACGTAGAGACAGAATTTGAGCTTTCCCACAATAATCATACATGTTTTTGGAAACTGCTGCTGTTACCGCTGTTTAAACTGTGAATATCCTGTAAACCATACAGTAGTTTCACTTTTATTGATTCTTCTTGGGCAAAAATTCAGCGGTACTCATTTGCAGGGTTATATGAGCAGTCCATGCTAAATGTCTTTGTGGACTTGACAACTGACCGAATTTGGCTTCCTTATTGCTATAGTTTAACCACAGCAGTGCTTTTGGGTCCTCGGCAGTTACTGGTTTAATCATGTTTTTGACAGTATATTTGAGTGGCAGAGGCCATTGCACATCTGCTGTATCTCGTTTCCATTATGTCCTCTGCTTTTCTAAATTTTTGGGTGATGGTTTTGGCAAGGCAGTCTGTCTGTTGTCTGAGCTAGGATTTAATTGTATTTGCACCTGATCAAGTTGACAAAATGGACAAATCTGATGACAACAAAACAAACTATTGCACATTACTAGTAAAGAAAATTGCTCGTTTTTATGGTCATTTTGAGCCATTCAAGATTTGTGAAAATCCTCTTTCAAAATGAGGCTCTTACACATCACTATATATATATATATATATATATATATATATATATATATATATATATATATATATATATATATATATATATATATATATAAAAGGAAAGAAAAAGTCCTTCCATCTTTAGAATCCTATTTCTTGTCAGAAGCTTTTCTTTGCAAAATCATTTCTTGATGTTTATTATCCCCACCAGCATATCCCTGGCAACAGTGATTTAGTGGAGTTACCTGTGTGACTGTCAGTATGGACACATGATGTGTGATGGATCTCAAACTCGGAATGAAATGAAAGACAAGGCTTGATTTTAAACATTTTGGCTTGGTATAAGAACAATAGTGACAGATCCTGATATTGCTAGTAGCCTTGAAAATCCTAAGTGGGATGTAAATATAATTTTGTTTTGGCTTTGCTTCCAGCTTCCAAATAGTTTAAAATGACTAAACCAGTATAAACTAGAAAACAGTTGTGATTTTCATAGGAAATACTTTTTTCTTCTGGAGACATTTAATGGGACTAAACAACTCGGTTCACTTGGATAACCTCAAGCTAGAATATATTCCCTATATTTACTTTTTTATACTGGATATCTGCAAGCTCAATTTGTTTGTTTGTACAATGGATATTGGTATTTTTTTTTTTAAAGGAACAAGTATATTCACGGTACATGAAGCTGCTTCCCAGGAAGGCTGGGTGTTCCTCATGTACAGCGCGATTGACAGCTTCCCCCGCTGGCGTTCCTACTTCTATTTCATCACTCTAATCTTCTTCCTCGCCTGGCTTGTTAAGGTACGATGCAGCTTATTCTGGAAAGACTTGGCATGAATACAGATGATTATGTTTAGCCATCTTTCTTCCCTTCCTAGACTCAATTCTGATGTATGTTTTGTTCTGGTCCCGTTCCTTTTTCTTTGTTTGTTTCAGAATCTGTTTATAGTAGTCATAATTGAAGCTTTTGCTGAAATCAGAGTGCAATTCCAACAGATGTAGGGGTCTAGAAGCAGCACAATATCAACCGCTACCACACAGGTACTGTACTGTACAGTTAAATAATGAAATGCCATGGTGTTATATAAAGCTGCAATGATGCTGAAATGTGTATATGTGCTTTGTACCTTTTTTAAATTATCTTTAATATTTACTCCCCCTTGTGGTTATTCACACATTTATTCAAGACATGCAAATATTAAACTACAGGGAAACTGCTGCTTCCTGGTTGCATTAGGTCACATGATCTGATTGTAGCTAGATCATTGGAAAGAGTTTGAACTTCAAACATTAACCTTAATAGCAGGAAACAGCAGCAACTTTTGATCTACAGTGTAGTGCTCTGTTTTAAATATATACATTCCAAAAGAAGGAAATACAAATGTAACTGACAGCCAGACTGAAGTAAGAGATTTCACACTTACTCAGCAAGGGGTCCTTTTGTAGAAGTTATCTGTTCTGTGCTGCAGGTAACCTGCATCAATCTTTACTGCAGCTACACCTATGTTTCCTAACAGATCCAAATATGAAATATATTTGGGTATACTTCTAATATATGGGATCCTGGAGAGAATTTACTTAGTAGGCTGTGTGGTGTTCTGGATGACTTTCAACTTTTAATGGACAGATACTTTAGCCTGAAGCTTTTTTGCTTGAGTTTGCATCAAGTGGGTTGAATATAGTTATAACAAACATGAATGTTTTCCTTCAACCAGTTAAAGTAGTTCTAGCTAACAGAATAGTTTACATATGATGTATCCACCATTCACATCCATTCATTATGTAGGTCTCAAATGTGCATGTTGGAGAAAACATGTGTTATGAATTCAAAACATGATATCTGTTACTAATCTCATTAAGATTTGGACTTTTTTCATATTTATATCCCAGTTAGTCATTTCTTGTATCCATTGTAACTGGAATAGTCATGCATATTAGCAGGAAATGAAGGAACAGAGCTTAGAAAAAAAAAGAAAAGCACATGGAATGTATTTTAAATCGTCCAAAACAATTATTAAATGGGCCAAAAACGAAGTTGAATGTACAGTGCCTTTTTCATGGTACCTGCTATATTCTAGGTTTTTATGATGATCTATCCAAAAGAAAGCTCCAGTGGTTTAGAAAGCAGATTCCAAATCTTTAAAATATTTATATCTTCAGTCAAACATTCAGATACCTGATTTGCATGCATATTCACTCCAGCCTGATCTAATAAATAAATAAAATGTATGGTGAAATGTTGTTCATGAAATGTAGAGAGTCATGTTTTTTTAAACCCTTAATTTGGGTTTCGTATTATGCAGTAGAGCTCCACTTATCTGACGTTTTAAGCAATTAAAACACTCAATTTTTTAATATCCCCAGGAGCTCAAAACAAGCTGTCAGCCCCAGAAAGATGGGTTATATGCATATGTCATAGAGATATGTAGAAATGCACACTGCCATGTATATCTTTCTAAATATATATTTTTTCTAAACTGTGGTTTTCCCCTAATTATAAAACACTTAAAAATGCGTGGCATTTGCTCATAATACAAGGAGCTTCCAGAAGCATATGTTAGGAATCACCGATCCCAGGAGCCCCTACCTAAGACAGTCATATTATAGCCAACATCAAGTAGACATAATACAAAGATGATAGCAGCAACCATGGAAATCACACTGTAATCAATTAAACCTGGCTTAAAAATAAATACAACCAACGGGAAGAGCCTTGTATATAAGGTTTTTCATTGTTTTATAGATTCACACTATTTTCATCAACTTACTGGATTTGATAGGCAAGTCTATAGGCAGCTCTAGTAGGGCAGAAAATAGCAAAACACAGTTTGGAAATTACGACTGACCAGGTCCATCACATTACCCTTTTGAGACTATTCTGAAATACAGATTTTTCTGAAGAATTATACCCACACCTAAATATATTGAATAAAGTGTGTATCCTTTCAGAGGAATGTAACCCTTTCCTGTTGAGCACCAAAACAAAAAACCTCCAACATGAATCAGTCCAGTAGGGAGTTTCAATAAGCCAAGTGAAAGTCCTACACCTTAGCCCCAATGATGTTGAATCAGTGTTCTCCTCACTGCCCATGATGGACCCTAAGCACAGTTTTATAGCAGGTTGTTTCAAATGTAGTGCAACTCCATATACAATTTGTGGAAGTGAAGTTGATGGACTTTCAGGGAAATCCCCTTAACCTTGCATATTCGTGCAGATAAACTGTTGCATTTATAAATGAGGTTGACATTCTCATTCCTGACCACCCGTTACCAAAAAGACAGATAAAGAGAACAATGGGGATTACTGATGGGTTAATTTTGTGGAACAATGTATATTTAGTTTAATGCATGACCAGTTTTATTTATCAGCCTAATGGGAAGGTGCAACACATGTCCCAGCCGCTAAACTATCAGGCATTTAATCTCTGTTTCATTTTTTCACTTGACTGCATTGTTTAATTCATGATGCAGTCATGCTGATGATAATTATTAGCCACTTTTTTCAGGGCAATGCAGTATGGACAGTCATACTGGGTAACAAGCAAAATAGACAACACACAGCCAATGCTTCACATACTTCTTATTGCATTATCTCTGCTTTGTGGAGGACCCTTGAGCATTCACCTCAGAAGAGTTTCTATAGTATGCAATGCTGTTACCTTGAAAACAATATTCTTCCCTATATCTCCTAAATGTAAGTGATTATACTTAGTCACCTGACCCTTTCTATTAAATTTAAAAAGCAATAAAGCTTTGCAGGAAGTTGTCAGTTATTTGGTGTAAAACAAAAGGGCTTAATTTTCTGCCTTTGATCTCATTGAAATAAAAGTGGATTTAGGGCAACCCAGAGGGACTGAGCCTCCTACTTTTATTGGCAATACTTTTGAACCACTCCTCTGCAATAATTTTCAAATATAGAATGAATTTGTTGTGTCTTCAAGAAGATTACTGTAGAACAATGCAGTGATTACAAGACAATAGAAGTAGTCAGGCTTTTTAAGTTTGAATTTGATCTTGTTTTCTGGAAATCTTGCATTGTTTTGGTGTTTTAATCGCTTTATGGTTTTAGCTTTAATGTTAAATCTTTGGTTTTTTTACCTCCTTTTTTGTTTTCATCTTACAGATGAAGCTTCAAAATGCTGAATTTTCTTAATTCATATTTAGTTTTTTGACATTTACTTGAATGTCTTTAGTTATTCATTACTTTAGTTATGTAGGAAATACTTTCATTGGTTTTCATTCTGTAGTTTTAATTGTGTGTGTAGTATTCTTTCAACAGCTAAACATAATGAAGGCTGTGTAGTCATCTTTTATGTTTTTTTTTTTAATTCATATTACAAAGAGGTATTTTTCTGGGACATACTGTTGACTGCTTACTGTTGGGATTTATCAGGCAGTTACAGTAACTTTGCATTATTGGTCCATCCCGGTCACGTACTGTACCTCTGCGATGAAATAGAAAACCCTGTGTTCCCACAACCAGTGTGACTTAAAAAAGGAAAGTCTTAAGTGTAAAATAGCACCTTTTCAATGTCACTGGATGCATTTAGATAAATCGCACATTCTCCCTGAGTTTAATACAGTAATTTCACAGACTGCTGGCAAATCCATGGTCATTCCTGGAGGCTTATTTGTGTTATCACAGTATTTCTGCATTGTGACTGTAGATTGTGGATTGGATTCTCGTTGAAGTGTCACATTTGTGTCCAGTTGGCTTACTTTGTTCCAATTGCCTAGTTGTCAATCAGAAATGATGTTGGCATTTTCAATACTGAAACAAATGGATAGCTACCTACTGAAAAACAAAATCAATTTTTATATTAACCTCTGAGTTGGTTTCATCTGTAAGTTTAAATTCCAGTGGAGGAAAATATTGGATGATATAATTCATAACCAGTAAGCTGATTTCCAAGCTGTTGGTTTATGAAATTAGTTAAATTGTTGGTCAAAATCGTTTCCCCTTGAGTATAAAGGTATGTTTTTAAGAAGTGCTCTCCATTTAGTGTGGTAAGTCACTGCCCTTTGCATGATGCGATAATAATTATCGTTGCGCCCCTTGTCACGTGACTCAGAGAGCAAGCTTAGGCCTCATTACCCGAAGAGCCAGTTAAAATATTTAGATTGTGAAATGTACTGATAAGGGTTTGGGTTAATAAATCACAACACTGTAGTGCTGGACAAATGTGCAACCAAGGAGTTGGTGGACTTAAAGAGTAAGTAGCGGGGTTTCGCAAAATAAAGTGGTGCACGTCCCCATGCATTTCTACAACTGTTTAAATAACATACCTGGCATTTCTTTTTATTGTTATCCTGATACATTTTTACACTTGTAACTTTAAAGTCTGTTTTAGAGCTCCTTCAAAATGGCTGCTCCAATGCGGTGATAATGTAAGGATTATTGCCCATGTTGTCAAACAGGTAACACAGCAATAATGATCCATGATGTGGTACGAAACAGAAAAGCCAGAGCACTTGTTGCTACGTTTTATTTATTTATTTTTCTCAATTTCTAGTGATTTAGAGGACAGATCTCAAACCCCTGTGATCTAGAGCGGCCATTTTGAAAAGAGCTTTGAAACAGACTTTAAAGTTCGAGTGTAAAAAGTTGTCTAGATGTTAACTATGAAAAGAAGGATGTATATCACTATATTTTCCGGAACCCTGCTACTTGCCCTTAAGGTTGGTTCACTGTGAACAATTCATTTTAAGTTGAGCTATGGTATTCACCGGTACTGTGTCCTATGTTAATACTTTGCTGTTCAAAAAATCCCAAAGTGTTGGATATTAGTTATAGCAGCAGTACATAGGAAGTATTCTGACTCCTGTTTATAGTATATTGGCTTCTATATTTTGCGCTGTATGTTTGTGGAGAGACTGTTTACCGCCTGTGATTAGTACGTGGAAGACATTGACATCCGAATACCAAGATGACACCTTTGCTGGCATTCTAGATTTTACAGGGGAATCACAAAATAGATTTTCAATTTTAATCATCTAAACAATATATTTATATTGTATAATATGCATAAATGCATGTGATGTCAGTTTCAGAAACAGCCCTGTCATTTCCTGTCTGCAGGAAGTTATATGCTTTTGTATGTGTTATACTTTCTGATTTAACTATGTATTAAGTAGATCACACAAAAAAACTAGGGTGTGTGAACTATGCATCAGTTGCAGAGTCACTTCTGACAACGTCTCACCCGAAAGACTGAGCACAAGGAGGTTAAGTGACTTGCTCAGGGTCACACAATGAGTCAGTGGCTGAGTTGGGATTTAAACCGGGGACCTCCTAGTTATAAGCCTGTTTCTTTAACCGCTGGACCACACAGCCTCCTATGATAAAGCCTATCCTAATGATAAAGCATTGCAGTTACATTGCACCTCTGTATTTTAAACCAGCCGCCCTCCATTTAAGAATATTTTAACTTCCTAATGTGATCAAAACGGCACTCTTCATGGCCAGACTTTTTCATTTTTTTTTTTTAACCACACTTATGTTTTTGTAGGTTGCCCACTATTACACCTTTTATGTTTAACAATATATTTCACTAGACCTTGTTCACAAGTTGTCTCGCCAAAGGCAGGTTAACCTCTGAAAACAGCTTTTTCAACTCAAACAGTAGAAGTGAAAATGAAAATGAACACACTGTAGTCACAACCTTTTTCTTGCTGCATGCATTTCTCTGTTCTGTTTTAGATGTTCCATGAAGTTGCTGCTGGAGGCTGGCAGCTAGTTGCTGTTGATGTGAACAAGCCTCATGGCAGAGCTCCAGCGTGCCTACAGGTATGGCATTTCTGGGGTAATTGTATTGATATTTTTAAAGAGGATAATGAAGTGTAATGCTGTTAGATTTTATTAATCCCGTCTAGTGTACTATAAAATGTAAAATGTGTCAGTTGCGGTTTCAAAAATGTGTCTTGAGCGATGAGACCTAAATGAAATAAAAAAGTGTAATATATATATATATATATATATATATATATATATATATATATATATATATATATATATATATATATATATTTAGCAAGACTATTTATATTTAATGAATGAATGAATTAAATGTTTGAAGGAGAAGGGACAAGGGTCTCGCATTGATCAGTACTTCTTACGAAGTCAGTCAAGTCAGTTGAATGAAATCCAACAACAAGAAGCAAACTACAGTTCACAGGATATCAGCAGCCCTATCATAGATGTGAGGAGGACTTGCGTGCATACAACTAGTGATGAACCTAATGATCCTTGCGAACCCGGTCAGACGAACCAGCGTAAGAGAGAAAAGAACCTCAAAGTGCACAAGCCAAGAGCTTGTGAGAAAACTGCGTGGGACACAGTAAACGCAGATCTCTGTTTTACTTTGGAAAGGTTAAATGGAACAGTTGAAAAGAAGCTGGATAAATTTGGGGACGTCATCTATGCATATGGAAGCGAGAGGTTTGGAATTGGAAAAAAGGAAGGAAAAAGTACAAACTATTCCTGGAAAGTCTAGACGGCAGCAGGAGATTGAACGCTTAGTTAGAGAAAGGAGGCAGTTTAGGAAGCAATGGAAAAAAGCAGAACAAAGTAGGAAGGAGGGACTCAATCTGTTATAAAGGGTCATAAAAGATAAGCTTGCAACATTGCGCAGAGCTGAGCGCATACGGAAACGCTACAAAAAGAAAGTGTGAGAGAACTTTTATAAAGAACCATTCAGATTTGTAAAGAAGATATTCACCAGCGAGAAAAATGGCACACTAAAATCATCAAAGTTTGAGCTGGAGAGATATTTGGAGGAAACACATACAGATTCAAAAAGGCAGGAGCCTATGTCAATTCCTTCAGATATTCCACCTATAAATCCACCCGAATACCAAATGGAGGACTGTGCACCTAAGTGGAAAGAAGTAGAGCAAGCTGTGAAAAAACAAGGGCATCATCATCTCCAGGGCCTAATGGAGTTCCATACAGAATGTACAAGAGTGCTTCTGGAGTTCTACAAATCCTGTGGAAATTGATGAAAGTGGCGTGGGAAAAACAGGTTGTACCAAGAGCATGGCGCCGAGCAGGTGGAGTCTTTATACCAAAAGAAAAGGATTCTACAAGCATCAGTCAGTTTCATCCTATTTCCCTATTAAATGTAGATGTCAAGATTTTCTTCAGCATTATTGCTCAGAGATTGTCAACCTACCTATTAAAGAACTGCTTCATTGACACTTCAGTACAAAAAGCAGGCATTCCAGGTTTCCCAGAATGCTTAGAACACATCAGTGTAATCTGACAACAAATTCAATCAGCAAAAAAGGAGAGGAAGGAGCTCCATGTGACATTCCTGGATTTGACTAATGCGTATGGTTCAGTGCCACATTAACCTCTTTGGGCAGCATTTGATTTTTTCAGCATACCAATGACAATAACACATTTAGTGAAAGCCTACTTTGGAGATTTGCAATTTAGTTTTTCCTAGAAGTTGGAATAATGGCAGGTTGTACCATTTCTCCACTGGCTTTTACCATGGCAATGGAAGTAATTATAAGGGTATCAAAATGGGTAGTGGGAGGAGAGCGCTTGGCTTTTGGAATGTGACTACCACCAATTCGAACATACATGGATGACATGACAACAGTGACTACAACAGTAGCCTGCACTAATCGGTTATTGGGCAAATTAACCAATAAGATTGAATGGGCACGAATACAATTCAAGCCCACTAAATCCAGGAGCATCTCTATAATTAAAGGTAAAGTAGTAGACAAAAGGTTCTACATTAATGGTGAGGTAGTACCAACAGTGTCCGAGAAGCCAGTGAAAAGTCTAGGGAGATGGTACAATGGGAATTTAAAGGACACAATTCGTGTGGGAGAAGTTTGACAACAAGCAGTGGAAGGGTTGAAGAGCATAGACAGCAACGCTTTAACAGGCAAACTGAAACTCTGGTGCTTTCAGTTTGGTCTGCTGCCAAGAATGCTGTGGCCACTGTCTGTGTATGAGGTTTCCTTGACAACAGTTGAGAAGCTGGAAGCTTTAATCAGTTCATAAGTCAGGAAATGATTGGGAGTTGGGAGTCAACCCCGGCTCAACGGAGGAAGCTGGTAGTCAATGAGGTGCAAAAGCAGGAAGCGAGGATCACATTTGTAAAGGCCATTTCCCAGGCCAAGCAAGCAGAATGGATGAGATGGGAGAGTGTGGAACAACGCAAGATCGGCTGGCAAGACCTATGGGCAATGGAACAGAGCAGGATCAGTTTCCTCATCAGATCAGCATATGATGTTCTCCCATCACCACAGAACCTAAACCTCTGGATGGGTGAGGATCCCTCATTTCCTTTGTGTTCATTGCCTGCAACATTAAGGCACATTTTGACAGGATGTAAAGTGGGTCTTAGCCAAGGACGGTTTACTTGGCGCCATGACCAGGTGCTGCGATGTTTGGCCTTAGCACTGGAAGACGAGCATAACCTGACCAATAAGTTGCCACCAGTTCCATCAAAGCATTACACACAAAATACAATATTCCTCCATCCAGGAGAGCAACCACCAAGAAAAGGTGTTAAAATCAAGCCTCGCTCAGGACAACTGGAAGATGCTAGAGACTGGAATATGCTGGCAGATGTTGGTCAACAGCTTATTTTTCCACCTGAGATTGCCACCACTAACCAGACACTAACCTGTCTTGTGGTCTGGATCAGCACGCCTTGTTCATCTGGTAGAGTTAACAGAGCCATGGGAAGATGCTGTGGATGAGGCGTATGAGAGGAAGAAACTTCGGTATGCTCACCTAGCTGCTGAAGCGGAACAGCGAGGATGGAGAGTCCGAGTTTACCCAGTGGAGGTGGGTTGTCGATGATTTGTGGCACACTCTACAACCCGGTTTCTCAAACATCGGGTTCAGTGACCAAGAGTTGCGTCGCACAGTGAAGACCTAATCTGAAGCAGTAGAAAGGAGCAGCAACTGGCTGTGGTTGAGACGGAAAGATTCTGAATGGGGATCTCAAGCACAATAGAAAGAAAGCAACTCTGATATATGTACAGGTAAGTAAGCTGGGCTGAGCTGAGTGGAGGATGGAGGGAGGTGATGCTGCGATGCTAGAATCACTGTTGAGCCCTCTTGAGGTGTCGTGGGCTAGTCAACGAAACACAGAGGATGGAAGATGCTCACTTGAAGACCCCAGAGATGTACCCTACTTAGCTCAATCCAGACGGTTATCATGCTGATGCGCTGGTGAGACCGCACTGGGTTGATCCCTGGAGCCAGCATCGCAGCCGTTGTGTGTGCTGACACACTGGGGAGGCAACATACGCTGATCTGTGGAGCCAGCATTACACGTCAGCCATAAACACCAGACACAACGATATCTACATCATCAGATGGAAAACAACGCAGATGGATCACATTAGTTTACTGCAAAGCTACGTCTAGTTGGTGCTTATCTTGGCGAGAGCCGAGTTCAAGTTAGCATGAAGTTCAACATCTACTCTCATGTAATGGAAATCATATATATATATATATATATATATATATATATATATATATATATATATATATATATATAAATAATTATGGACCACTGCCGTAATTCCTGGGCAGTTGGCGAAGATGCTGAATTAGCTTCGAATTTTATGTCATTTCGACATCTGCCCATAGCCGCCCAGGCTGATGGCAAAGAAATACTTTAATGCACCCTGTTGTAACAAATGAAAGACTAATGGAAAATAATACAGCAGTGTTCATCCTCTAGGTATCTACTGCAGTTCTCAATAATAGTTTGTCAGTCAAATAACTTTATTTAATCATTAGACCGACTGAATTGTTTATTTGTATTTATTTAATTCAATGAAATGCTGAGACAAATGTCTAATTGTCTGAGATCTGATGTCAACTAATGTTAAATATGAAATAATATTGTTTGAATGTGTAAAAAATATTTTCTACAGAACGAAAACTAAACTTTTTATAAGAAAACTTGTTGTTCATATTTCTATATAAGAAAAATACAAACTCCACATGCTGTTGATTAATTAATATTGCTATGATAAGTTAGTTTTGACACTGCGTTCTTATATTTAACTGGGTGGCTTTAACACATTTAAACTTAACTGTGATTATTAGACTCTTGCTGATGTTGAATGATCTCTCATTCAAACAATGTAACTGCAGTAAGAATAAAATAAAACATTGCATTTTCCCCCCCCCCCCCCCACACACACACACACACACACACACACTTACCTCTATGTCTAACCCATGATGAAAATAAACTGTTCATTGATATTTTGTTTAGTTCCGTTGCTATAGCTTTGTCAGAATGTATTTAAGTTATTTAAATAAACATTGCAATGGTTGGCTTGGTGGCAGTGCACTTTTGTGCTTAAAGGCAACAAAGGTAATTCACTCTCTATTTCTGTTATACTGTATCTGTTAAAAGTCATTCTTCGCCCAGGTGGCTGTGGGCAGTTGACCAGCCAGGGCAGATGTCGAAATGACATAAAATTCGAAGCTAATTCGGCAAGTGCCCGGGCATTACGGCAAGTTAAAAGTTGGCTTGCGAAAGTATTGACCCCCCCCTTGGCATTTTTCCTATTTTGTTGCCTTACAACCTGGAATTAAAAAGGGATTTTTTGGGGGTTTGTATAATTTGATTTACACAACATGCCTACCACTTTGAAGATGCAAAATAATTTTTATTGTGAAACAAACAAGAAATAAGACAAAAAAACTGAAAACTTGACCGTGCATAAGTATTCACCCCCCCAAAGTCAATACTTTGTAGAGCCACCTTTTGCAGCAATTACAGCAGCAAGTCTCTTGGGGTATGTATCTATAAGCTTGGCACATCTAGCCACTGGAATTTTTGCCCATTCTTCGAGGCAAAACTGCTCCTGGATGGGTTCCGCTGGTGTACAGCAATCTTTAAGTCATACCACATATTCTCAATTGGATTGAGGTCTGGGCTTTGACTAGGCCATTCCAAGACATTTAAATGTTTCCCCTTAAACCACTCGAGTGTTGCTTTAGCAGTATGCTTAGGGTCATTGTCCTGCTGGAAGGTGAACCTCCGTCCCAGTCTCAAATCTCTGGAAGACTGAAACAGGTTTCCCTCAAGAATTTCCCTGTATTTAACGCCATCCATCATTCCTTCAGTTCTGACCAGTTTTCCAGTCCCTGCCGATGATGCTGCCACCACCATGCTTCACTGTGGGGATGGTGTTCTTGGGGTGATGAGAAGTGTTTGGTTTGCGCCAGACATAGCGTTTTCCTTGATGGCCAAAAAGCTCAATTTTAGTCTCATCTGACCAGAGTACCTTCTACCATATGTTTGGGGAGACTCCCACATGCCTTTTGGCGAACATCAAACGTGTTTGCTTATTTTTTCCTATGGACAGATACTCCAATCTCTGCTGTGGAGCTTTGCAGCTCCTTCAGGGTTATCTTTGGTCTCCTTGTTGCCTCTGTGATTAATGCCCTCCTTGCCTGGTCTGTGAGTTTTGGTGGGCGGCCCTCTCTTGCCAGGTTTGTTGTGGTGCCATATTCTTTCCATTTTTTAATAGTGGCTTTAATGGTGCTCCGTAGGATGTTCAAAGTTTCAGATATTTTTTTATAACCCAACCCTGATCTGTACTTCTCCACAACTTTGTCCCTGTCCTGTTTGGAGAGCTCCTTGGTCTTCATGGTGCCGCTTGCTTGGTGGTGCCCCTTGCTTAGTGGTGTTGCAGACTCTGGAGCCTTTCAGAACAGGTGTATATATACTGAGATCATGTGACAGATCATGTGACACTTAGATTGCACACAGGTGGACTTTATTTAACTAATTATGTGACTTCTAAAGGTAATTGGTTGCACCAGATCTTTTTTAGAGGCTTAATAGCAAAGGGGGTGAATACATATGCACACACCACTTTTCCATTATTTATTTTTTAGAATTTTTTTAAACAAGTTATTTTTTTCATTTCACTTCACCAATTTGGACTATTTTGTGTATGTCTATTACATGAAATCAAAATAAAAATCCATTTTAATTCCAGGTTGTAAGGCAACAAAATAGGAAAAATGCCGGGAAGGGGGTCGGGGCCCCCCACTTTATGGGAAAGCGTTCGGTGTTTGTGGTGTATGTACTATATATATATATAGATATATATATATATATATATATATATATATATATATATATATTATATATATATTCTTCGTGTACTGATATATTTTTTGAAAGGTGATGAATTTCCTTGTTGTAACCAAACACTGCCTACAATGGAGCAATATATCTTGACATTAAAGGTTGACATCATACATTTGAGCCAGCAGGTGTGTTTGAAACAATTCCATTAAAAGAAATCTCAGCGAATTTAAGTATGGTGTGGAATGGAGTGGCTTCTGGCAGTGGATCATCACGTAGTTCATCACAAAGTTCAATTACCGTGGCTTTATCCAAACACTATTGTCTGATGAATTGTGCTTCAGGCAAAAAAAGAAAACAAACAAAAATTCCTTATAAGAAATATTTTTTCTGGAATGAGTTTTCCCATTCTTTTTGTTAGAAATGTAGGCGTACAGTAAGTGTTCACTGTGTCTCTGCCTTACAATATAATACTGCTTTGTTCTGCTTTAGCAGTGTTTTTTTTAACAATACAATACAGTGTAACAAAACAGTATAGGACAGCTTGTCAACTGAAGTTGTCTGCGGTGTTCCACAGGGCTCTATTGTAGGTCCTTTGTTATTTTCATTATATATGCTACCATTGGATGACATTATCCTCACACACTGAGTGAACTTTCATTCCTGTACAGATGAGACCCAGCTGTATCGGTCCCTAAAGCCAGGAGATTTACATGCTGCTTGTCTTGCAGACATCAAGTGTTGGATGTCTCAAAATTATTTCATGCTAAATTCAGATAAAGCAGGGGTTATGCTAGTGGGTTCTCAGAACCAACTCAAAAATGTTGGATTTCATGAGCTTGACCATAGTAATCTCTCATTAAATCTGAAACGAGAAATGAAAAATGTGCGGGTCATCGTTGATCCTGAGTTACAAAACTATTTTTTTACCATTTGAGAAATATAGCCAACCTTAGACCAATTATTTCTGTATCTAATGCCGAGAGACTAATGCATGCCTTTGTTTCATCTAGAATTGATTACTTGTAATGCACTTCTCTCTGGTATCCCTCGAGGTGTGCTCTCTCACTTACCGCTCATTCAGAATACCACCACTGGAATTATTTTATAAAATGGCTTTCTTATCTTAGTGGGTTTTAATGTTACTTTTAAATTTCTGCTTATTAACATTATTTTTTTATATACTTTTTTTTTTTTTTAAATATGCTATTTAATATGTAGTGTGTGTGTGACATGCCTGGGGATCTTTTGTACAAAGGAATTGTGTTGTGTAAATGTAAATGCTTTTTAAATGTAATGTACAGTGCTTTGTGATAGTTATGTATGAAAGGCTCTATATAAATGTAAACATAAATAAACTTCTCGGAAATGAATTCAGACAAAACAGTTCCACTGTAGCTAGTGAAATAAAAAAAATCCATAACCGTAAAAGAGGAGTTGGGTGTCATTGACACTTTTGTTCTACTTCATTGGCACTAGATTTTTAAAAAGATGAGTTAGCCGGGAGTTGGAGTGTTTTTTTAAATATAAAAACGGGTTACTCAGTATTTATTCATTAATTTTTTTTAAAAGAGAGCGGGCAGGCAAATCATTAATGTCAGGTAAGGGGGGCCACGTTTTTAAACTGAAAATGTATCAATTATCATTGAAACCAGAAAGAAGAATTACCCTACAGAGATAAAGAAAGTAGTTTCTCAAACTTGAAGTGGGTTTCTCTGAATGCAGAATAGAACAGCAGTCAATAGTGTGAAGAATGCCTTTACTCTCATACATGGCTCAGTATTACGCAATCATGATACAGTATGAGATAAAATTGAAAAAAATCATTATTTAATCACAGACTTACCAATACACGTGGGTGTGTGTTTAATCTACGTCAACACTTGCTACAGCTGGGATAGATGGGCTTAATAGCTACATTTCACTTTTCTTCACGATTAAGCATTATGGAAAATAACTCCCCTTTGTGTTTCGTACATTTTAATTACACATTTATTTCCATACATAGCCAATGAGTACTCTAAAACCAATGTTAGTGATGCTGATATGAATTTCATTGTTATTCACACACATATATATATATAGTGTGTATAGAGAAAGAGAGAGAGCTAATAGTGGAAAATTATTGACCCGAGGTAAGATTATTGTTCACCACCAGGGGGTATAGTGCCTGAAGCCTCAGGCTGAGGGCCTTACACCAAGGAGTAACAATAGTCTTCCCAAGGGGCATTTCATTTTCCACTATAGCCGAGTCTGCAGTACATATTTAATATATGAATTGGTCAAAGTAAGCGAGGCAAAGTTGCATAGTAAATACAACTTTGTATATTTCATTTAAATATAGCTGATACAGCATATGTAAATAAATAAATAACAGAAAGTGTTTTTGAAGTTCACACCACATACTGTAGTTGTAAAAGCTTTTTGTTGTCCAGCTCTCTGTGCGACTTGCTGACAACTTATTATTATTATTAATTTATTTATCTATTTAGCAGACACCTTTATCCAAGGCGACTTACAGAGACTAGGGTGTCTGAACTATGTATCAACTGCAGAGTCACTTACAGCTTCTAACCCGAGAAACAGAGCACAAAGAGATTAAGTGATTTGCTCAAGGTCACACAGTGAGTCAGTGAATGAGTCGGGCTGTGAACTGGGAAGCTACTGGTTACAAGCCCTTTTCTTTAACCACTGGACCACACAGCCTCCTATGTTATGTCCCACTTTATGTGCTGGCCACATATTGTGAAGGCAATAGATAAATGTGATGTGGTTTTTATCAATCACAGGCCAGAATATATATATATATATATATATATATATATATATATATATATATATATATATATATGTGAGGCGAGAGTGTATTAAATGGAATGTCCAGACAGTAATTTATGTGTACAGAAATAAAATAATTTATTTTTATTATCTATACACAACAAAATAATTAAATAACAAAAGAAAACAAAATGGTGTGAGGGAAGGAGTGCAGGGGTGAAATCCAAAACCAATCGTGATAACTCGTCTTTAATCGTCTTCGTGGTAAACCATACATAAACAAAAAAAGACAAAAGAAATGTTAGTGTTTTTTTTTTTTAAAAATCCCGCTGCACCAAACTAGTCTCTCCCTCCACCCGTTACTCCTCCTATTTTACTTTCGGACCAACCCCGAACACAGTAGTACGTTCCCTTTAGTATGTAATGTCCCGCCTCTGTAGTCAGTGGAACACCAATCCCCAACTGACAAGTGTCCTTATCCTTCACTTGACTCCAATGGCTGGAATTTACATACTCGTACTTCCGCCCCTCACCAAGGTGCCGCCCCTCAAAAGATGACTTTTGCCATGGTTTGATTGGTGCCATCTACTGTCGGGAGGCTGAATCACAGACCGAAATCCCTTTGACTCATCACAATATATATATATATATATATATATATATATATATATATATATATATATATATATATATATATATATTTTTTTTTTTTTTTTACACACACTGTTCACTTTTACTCGAATAACATCCTTAGAGTTATATCACTGTCACTTGGACTCCTGTGGCCCCATTTAAATCAAGTACAAGGCAAAAGCAGTTGCAAACATTACGAACAACCAGTTATGTAGAACAATACTTTTCCTACTGCTGGCTGTTAATAAGTTGTTTCTTGCTAGTTTATACCATCATAATTATTTAGTTTTTCCCTTTCAGATTTCATATTTAGTAACTTTGCATTAAAGACATCAGTGAATCTGACTCACTCCAGCTGAAAAACTACAACTATTTGTTTCACCTGATCTCCTCCTTGGGCAAGTTTAATTCTGTCTGGAATTGTCATTCATGAATGGTGCTACATCCACTGGTTATACTTCAGGTCAACACTTCTGTGCTTATGGTGCTTTGTACACCACCTGTGGCATCTCTGGAAGCTTTTTGAGATGCAAAATTCATATTTGCAGGGTTATTGAAACACCACAGGCAAAATGAGCCTGTGACCTCTGACATTAGCACAAGCTGCTGAGAGCATCCGGAAGGATATGGAGTTGCCTCTCTATATGTTGAACTTCCATGTTTTACATGTCCATATAGTGGAAATGTAGGTCATGATGATTTACTTTGTTATGGTACTAATGACTCTAATTTTAAATGTACTTCTGTGCAGTGACTTGCGTAATGTACAGGATGGATGTGTGTGTGTGTTAAGATTTACAGGAATTAATGTAGAATGTTGGAAACTTGGAATTCCAGTTGCAGTGAACTTAATGTTCTTTTTGCAATATGAACATATGCATAGAATTTACTAAACCAAATAGTTATTTATATCCGTCCCCTGCCTTTAAATGACTTTGTGGAGGTCTTTCCTATTCCTTAAGGCAAGACTGTCATCTGTTCATTTTCCAGCCAATTACCACCAATAATTTGGTTAATTAGTCTTCACCTCTGGAAGAAAAATAAGACACAATATGGGAATTTCATTTACAGGTCAGTTGCAGTCACCTTTTATGAATAATAGTAATAATAATTGCTTTGACTTTTTTTTCCACCTGACCGATGACGATTTTAATATTTTTGGCAACATAACCTGGACATAAACTGAGAGGAATGTCAGACTCGGTGACATAAGTGTGTGAAAGGGGAGTTACAGTGGACCCATAATAGGTAAAGGATAGGTAAATCAGAATTTAGCAGTATAAGATTGTATGACAGTAGCAAGAAAAATTCTTAGTAATGTAAACTCTAATTTAAAGCAACCAAATCAATATTACAGTTTCTTTCATACAGTCCTAAGAGATACAGCATCTTATTAACAGGGCACCTTGTGAGCAGTAACCACAGCAGCAGAGTTTACAGTAATACCATCAAACAAGAGGATTACAGACCAACAAGTAACTTTGGGTTAAAAAAAAAAAAAAAGTGCACTGAGGTTAAGGTCACTTAACATACTCTAATTCTTTAAAGCCTGAGAAACAGAATATAATTCTAGGTTTGTGATGCTGAAACAGCAAAGGTCGTTCTGCAGTAAATTCAAAATTGAGTGCTGTTTGTACCATGAAAAGGTAAATCACCATGACCCACATCAACTATCTACTTATGTAAATCTAAGACATACAGACAGATGCCTTTTATATATAAACCAAGATTTCAGTTCTCCTATATTAAATATTTAGAACAAGCTCTATCTCAATTGAAAGAGCTCTTAGATATATCATGCTTCGAGATTTAGTTCTATAAAATTATATTAATAATAGATATATATATATATGTGATATATATCTATCAATATATATGCTATATATAATAGATCATACATATATATATATATTATATATATATATATGTTGTATATGTATAAATATATATATATATATATATTATAGATATATATATATATATAATATATATATATATTATATATATATACTATATATATATATATATATATATATATATATATATATATATATATATATATATATATATATATATATATATAGACACACACACACAAACTCAGTGTGACTGACATAAGGACTGCTAGACAGGGGGCATATACAATAACCCCAGATTGTCATACTCCTGACACCTTGTGCTAAAGGATGTTCATTTATTCACTGGATAAGCATTTCTCAGTGTCTAAATACAATTAGAAAACGATTGAGTGTGAACAGCCAATCAGCTTCCAGATCTAGCGGGCTTCTATTTTGCATAGATGCCCACTGGAACTTTGAAGTGCTTAACTGTGAATTATATTTTAAAATCAATCAGCGCATAAATACTGGCTTTTTCCCTTAACGTTCTAATCTACAACTAATCTGATAACATAAAAAGCTACTTAAACATACTTTCTGATGCGGGTCTAGAGACAAGGGAAATCATGTATGTGACAGGACATTATAATGAAGGCTCACTTTGCAGCTACTGGACTGCGAAAAAACAGGGAAAACACGATTGGTCCAAAATTCTGTCATCGGCTGGATCTAAACAACACCCTCCTTCAAAAATGTCCAGTCAAACTCCCAACCCTGTTTCAGTTCTTTCAGTACCAGCCAATGCACTCCCTCCCTACTTGAATGACGCTCCGCCTCCAACAACAAGTTTCGAGTCAGACTCAATACTACACGGACTACTCAACAATTGTACATGTCCAGATAAATTATAATAAGAAAGAGTAAGACCCCAATAAATAAATATGTTAATAATAATAATAATAATAATAATAATAATAATAATAATAATAATAATAATAATAATAACGTTTTCTCTACGTTTATGTTATTTCTCTATTCTAATTATGTTAGGGACTGTTTTCCTCAGCGGAATGTTAACTGGCGAAATATCAGAAGATCAAGGTAAATTGAAGTTTTAAAGTTTTTTTTAAAGAGAAAATAAATAAATAAATAGTTTTCTAATAGCGATAGAGCCCTCTTGATGTGCTTTTTGACTTTCGTTAGGGTCCTCGCCTAAGGCTCGGGACGCATAGCTCCAGTTGCGGTCATCTACCCCACCCCACAGTAGAGCCCGCATCGACGGTATCTGTCGTTTAAATGTAAGTACATGTATGCAGGCGAACACGTCAGACAGAAAGGCAGGCAGCTTTCATTAACCCCACAATCCTGTTATAAATAATTCCCTTTGCACATCCGATTTCTGTATGTGTAAAACCTACTCTACGTACATATACCTGCCTCCACTATGTCCTTTGCCAGAGATATGCATCAGTGACGGGGATTAGTAAGGTGAATCAGTAAAGCGTTCAACATCTCAAATATGTTTATTAAGTTTTACTGAATTTATTAAGGTTTACTGAGTTGGCAAATCAACAGAATTTTTTTTTTTTTTTTTACAGTACTGATTTAAAAGCAAACCTAGACTATAAACCAGTTTATAGTTTGTTAGGACTTGTGGGCCATATGTAGTTGTTTGTTGGTTTCATGGTTCTAATTAAACATTCAGTTTGAACTGTTTTGGTTAATGTGCAAAATATTACCTCGGGGTACTCCAAGTGTTACTATATATTAGTAGTCCACAAATGTTTTGCCCACCAGCTCATATAGTACTGTATATGCATTTCTTATAAGGCCAAGGGCATGATCCTATTTCTTTCCTGACATTTAACTCAATTAAAAAAATGTTACATACATTTACATTTAAAATACATATTTATCAAGTAGCACAAATGCAGAGATTGGGAGCACAGAGGACTGCACTATAATTACTTTAGTTATTCTGCTTATACTGTACATTAGTATTGAAGTATTACAGATTGCTTTGCGGGCACAACACTCTGGCCTCATGGGCCCAACTTTGTTCACGGGCAAAGCTTTGAAGACCACTTCTGTAAATGGTTAACGTGACTCCTTTCATATTTGTTTTAAACATGCCTGTGTCTTCGGTTTCACAGGCACTGCAGCTGATGAGACCACACTCTTTCATGCTCTGTTATTGCCTGCCAGTGTTTTTTTTGTCTATCTTTGCTTTAAATATCCGGGACACAGCAGCTTACCCTGAAGCAGTCACCTTCCAGGTTAATTTCCATTATCTTTCACTCTCTCTGTCTTTGAGATTTACCATCTCTTGTTAGTGCCTCAAGCTTCGTCAGTTGTCAGACATATCTTGTGGTGGAGCTCAATAACATAGTCATTCTTAAAATAAATATATGGTTTAAAGACATTGTTATGGCATATGTCTCAATAACAAAGGTAATCGTTTTTAAAAGAATACAGTAAGTATATGAGTTAATAAGTTAGAAATGAATATTGCCAGGAAGAAGAGCTTTTATGTTTAAATACAACCGCTGCCATTACCTCTTCTGCTTTGTCAGTTAATAGCTCATAAACCATTTCAGATGCGAAATCCATATTATCGGAGTGGAAACATCCGAGGGAAAATCTAACAGGTCCCAAACTTTATTTCCTGTCCTAAGATGGCAGCCATTTCAGGGTAATGGGAGTTGTTGGTCTCCAGGTGAAGATGAAGACGTAATACTTCAAGATGTTTGCTTCATACTATCTGCTGTGATTCTAAAGGTTGCACTTTATAATTGCATCTTTTGTAACAATAATTTTATGCTAATGCATACATTATCCCCCTCAGGAATAATAGTATTTTAATACTATATAAAAAGTAGAGGGGATGAGGGTGGGTTGTAGTACTGTATAAAAAGTAGAGGGGTGGAGGAAAGCTGGTAATAATTACAGATGGCTAAGAAGAATTCCTTATGTGGAAATTGTGGCACTTGAAAGAAACCATGCAGGAAAACCTTTTCATCTACCATAATGTACATTCCAAGTTGCTGTGTTGAGTGATAAATTCTTAGAATTCCACGCTCATTCATCCAATAGCTTCCCCTCCTAATTGAAATGGTATGTACTATGATTAAACTCTGGTTTCTGTATTATGGTAAATCCTGCTCATCCAATAATGGAGCATTTAGATAGAATCACTGTGTGGATTTTATTTAGGATGAGTTCAGACTTCATATTTAGCTGAGTATATGTTGCAAGACTGGCTCTGCGTGCTCTTTTTCAAACTGGCCCACAGAGGCAAATCATTTCTTAGAAATCTTCTGATTGTTTCAGTCTAAAGAATGTTGTAACCCTCTGTTGTGGACATTCCATATTCCATCATGGTTCCTGATGGGAATCCTACTTTATTATGGCTAACCCGTTAAATTTTGATGAAACCAGGCATTTATTATGCAATGCTATTCCACATTCTGTGGGTGCAGGTCATGGTGACGTACCTTTTCACTGAAGTGAAACTTGATTGAAAGCTGAATCTTGGGAACTGTCTGATTTGTGTTATTTCTGAATGTGTGATATGTTATGCATATTATTATTATTATTATTATTATTATTATTATTATTATTATTATTATTATTAGTAGTAGTAGTAGTAGTAGTAGTAGTAATTGTTGTAGTATTACAAATGTATACAGTGTCAATGCATTGATACTGTATGTTTTAAGTGTATAATAGCCATGAAGCCTGGATTTGCACATGACCATCACTTTTTGTCTGGGGCTTCATATCTTTCAGTTGTAAAATATGAAATGACAAAAATAAAAAAAACTGAGATATGTAGTCCTGCAGCAGTTGCTGGAGTGTGATGGTGGACAAAGTCATTGTACTCACACAGAATGATCCCTTCTAAAGAACAAGAGGATATTTGTGTTATTATTGGATATCCAGTAGGATTTAAAAAACAAAAAACTGATTTCCTCAAATAAGTCAGGAGGATGGCAATATAGAGTTCGGAAGGCAAATAACATCTTGAAATGATCTAAGACCTAAATTGAGAGAAGGTGTTCACCTTTTTTTATAAAACTATAAATAACCATAGAGACCCCGCCCCCTAGTGGCCACACTACACGCTGCAAGGCAGTTTACTTTTAATGTACCACGATAAACAGAATTCACGTTAAAGATATACATGATATTGACACCCTATATTTGGAAACATACAATTGTTATGTATAGGGTTACCGTGCATGGAGAGGCTTAGAATAGAGCTGATCCAAGTGAATTTGTGTAGCCCAAGATGAGTAAAAAAAATACTCAAACCATTACTCTTCCCATTACCACAAGTACCATGATAACAAATAATCCACAGTTCCAGTGCTTTGTTTGAGTGAATCCACAGCCCAACATAAACCTAGCACCATGGAAGCCACCTGTTCTGTAATACAAAAGTGCGTAATGTTACACAGCTATGACCGTTTTACTGCTTACAGTTGACAGTCAAAACCTCAAGAGTTCTTGACCACAACTACTTTATGTTTATCATTGTACAGCAAGTTAACAAATCATGAACAGTTTTCAAAATTAAGTATGTTTGTAAATTTGATCTTTTCACTTTATTCCTGGCAGCTGAATTGAGACAACAGTATGTTTTTCATTCCGAACAGTATAAGTTGCATTCACACTCATCTGCCCTAGCTTCCGCTGTGCCTTTTACCAAGCACTGCTGTACAAAACAGTAGTGATAAATTACTAACTTTAAGTCATATCAGGATTCATCATTAGTACCTGGGAATAGTGGTCCCATTGTAAGTTTAGGATCGGTGATTATCAGACCTAGTTTAAGATCTTAAACTGGGTTTCACAAGACCGAGGACTTTCAATGGCTTACTGTGTATTTGTAAAAAGGAAAGCACACGTCAAAAAAGTCTACTTTGCTTAAAGCAGTAGTAAATGGTAGTTATTTGCCAACAAGCTACAGGTAATTGTTGAGATATGTTTAATTCTAAATCAAATAGGTTTGGATATCAAGTCCTTGAGAAAATCCAATCACCTGCTTGTATCCCTATGCAAAATACCCTAGGGGAGCTAGTCTGGAGGCTGAGGAGGATGTCAGTGTTTTGTCACATCAGATCTCGCTTGTCGAGAGTACCTGAAGGGATGAGCTCAACTCTACCAGTGCTGTGACGACAGAAGCAGCCGGCTCCCAGACATTTTTTTTCTCTTTCTGCTGTGAGACTATGAGAAGCATGACTGTCTCAGCAGCCTGGCTTAGGGACAGGCGGATTTTCAAATCAAGCAAAACATACGCTCACACACTCGCGTCTGTTTCTTTATTTAAAAACGGTTGCCAACATTTTTATCTTTACCTGCCCCATATTTCCGGAAAAGTCATTGATTTAAAATAGGCACAATTAAATTGAAGATGGCTTTAAAGGAGATGCTTTATATTTAACTGAGATGTCATTGCCAACTAGGTTTATTGGAGGGTGGTTTAAATGAAATGAAATAGATTTTATATAAAGAAATATTTATTTTTAATGTGGAGTATTATGTTGTAAGGTGCAAAGCATATAGCAGAATGATATAAAATAGTCTGGGAAACTGTAGAAAAACTTTATATAGTATATAACCATAGTTAAATCCCAATCAACATTACATTTTAATTTGATTGCTTTTTATATTTTGTTAAATAAAATAAATATTCATACACACAAGTATTTTAAGGATGTCCCTTTTTATGCCTGTTCATGCAATATTCTTTAGCGTTCTAGACTGAAATAGCCTTTTTGTGCTTGGGAAGGAACATATCAGTTTTTATTCATCAACAAAACAGTCTGACTATTGTGTTTTATTAAGAGTTAATAAAACCCAATAACAGTGTTCCTCTTCTGACATTTATGGCACTATGTCTGATAGTCTTCACTTCCTGGCCCAAGGGATAGTCTTGTCTATCAGCCTTAGTCATCTGCACTGACAGGCTGCTGAGAGCAAACCTAACAGCCACTGGATTCTGTGCCTTTTACCAATAAGCTATACATGTAAAATGAGAGTTCAATAAAGAGCAGGGTAATTCTAATGAAAGGTGTAGCCATAAGGTACTTTTAATAAACTGCAGGATACAGGGCGATGAACAGGTGTTAAAATATGTAAAAATCAAACAATCACGGTGTTAGAGTAACCTAAAGGCAAGCAGATCTAATTTTAGTTTATTAGCAATTCTAAGTAAATGCCTAGAAAACCGCTGATTTGTTTAAAAAAAAAAAAAAAAGGGTGTGATTAATCTGTGCTGTAATGTGATTTCAGAACACTCTTTCCTGCTGTTAACATCTGGGACCACAGCACTATCCTGTCACACTGGCCCTAAACTCTACAGTAATAAAGCTTAACCAGCTGTCTGGTTTATATCTAAAATAAAGTTGTAAATAATGGGCCTGGTTTGATAGATTAAATACAGTTTTAATGCATGTCTAGACTGCAGTTAAAGAAACAAAACCATCTAGTACAATGTTGTGAATATCAGAATGTCTTTTTTCAGGTAAAATAAACAATCTTCAATATGATCTATCAAGCTTTGCAAATGGGACTTCTTTAAAGACTGTAGTTTCATCCCAAAAGCATCAAATTATGTTTTCAAGTTTCTCATAGCCTGTTCTTCAATATTTCCTTAATATCCCAGAAAAATGTTATATAACTCAGGCATTGAACATGTATTGAAAGTTTAGCTTTTCTACTCTACATACCAGTATAATGCACATTTTGTACAAATAGGTTTTCTTATAGAACAAAAAATATGAACATCCCTATAGAAGACAGATTTAACAGCTTCTTGTACAGTGAAGTATAATATTCTTTCTGGAGGCCTTATTACCTTGTGCACAATTTAGGGGATTTGTATTCCAGAATTTTAAAACCACAAATATACTACCCTGACCAAAAATCAAAACATATATCAAAGTATTATTCTTACTCATAACTTATTTTAAAATAGATTTATACATAAAATGGATTTTGTAACAGATCAGGTATTTTTCTGTGGCATGCTTATAGTATGTGTTTCTGTTGAAGATATAATTCTCAATGTTTTAAGTTCTTCAAAGAGAGGTTGCCGGCGTACTCTCATTACAGTGGGAAATGTGAAAATCTGAAAATTTAATGAAATGAGAAGAATTGGTATGCAACCTAATTAAAAATCCAGAATCCCTACCTCAACAAAGTGGTTTGTGAAAGTTGAAATAAGATTTTGACAGTGGTAAACTTTCCAATTGTCAAGTGATGGTAATTCCAGTGCTGTACTACCTAATTATCTCTTAATTGCACCTCTTATATAAGGCAATGTATCCACTTTGTTCTGTTGTATGTTAGAGATGTTAAAAAGCTAGGCTCTCCTGATTGCAAATCCTTTTAAGATGGCATTATAATATCGAGGACCCTTGTCCACCATGAGATTTTACATTTTCTTTGTTTCAAATTAGCCTGTTTTACAGTAGATACAGGCACATGTATTAGATATGCCTGCATTGTTCATCATTCCCTGTTCGTAAACATAGCTGTCAGAGTTTATCACTATTGGTTTTTACTTTTGTGTTTTTTTTTTGGGGGGGGGGGCTCTCAGAGATTTCAGATCACCATTCCTTATGTGCTGGACGAGGCACACCCTCACTTGATTTTGAAATTCTTAACACTGTCAGTCACACAATTATTCTGTGGTCCTATCCTACCATCTGGTGAAAGGTAATAAATTAGGGGCTATGTTGATGCTGAGTCATCCTGTCAAAACAGATAATCAACATACATGGGGGATATATACAGTGTCTACTTTAGCACCACTCTAATTGGTGTTGTGGAATCTGTTGCTTGAATTCAGTCATTTGTTGGTGAACAACAAAATATAGCCTCATATTGTTTATTATTTCCTATTGGTGATGAATATTGCCTGTGACTGGGGAGTAATCTAGTTTTAACTAAAGAACCACAATATACAATGAAATAGGACTTCTAACACACACTGTTTTAATTCAATGAATTATATTAGGTTGGTTCCTGTATGGGATTTCAAAAATGAGTGAGGGAGAGTTATAAACAAATTTTTGTCTAATGGTTAACAATGGGATCAGTAATTAATGCACATCTTTTCTAGATTTAAAAGGCAATTTAAAAAATATATTTTCACCAAAAGCACAATATATGTCTTGTCACAGCTATAAATTCAGTGTTACAATGGTAATAGAATGCTTTAATGCAAGACATACAGCCTTGCATTCTTCATGTTCAGACACAGATACGCCTTCCTAAATCATGAATCTTTCCTGTCTGCAGCTTTTATAAACACACCACAGCCATTTTTTATTCTCTCAGTGCAAGCATGGCAATCCAACCAGGCAATGACAAAAACTGAAACAACAAAGTTCATACAAATAAGAAGAATTCTAATCAACCTTTTATTTTAAAAGAGAAAGAAAATGAAAATACAAAGAAAACAAAACCGTTGCTGGCACAAACCTTTTAAAGGACTAATGTTTGTTTTTCTCCATATTTTTTGAACCTGTTCTCAAGTTTAATATATAAATAATATATATATATATATAATATATAATATATATATATATATATATATATATATATATATGTATGTGTGTGTGTGTGTGAAATTCAAATGCAAGTGGTCTATTAATTTTTAACCCACCCTTGGAGTAAAACTTAAAGTAGAACAGTCAGTTTTTTATACCTCTTTTTGTTTGTAATCAGTAAATTTTATATATATATATATATATCTATATATAATATCATATATATATATAATATATATATAGGTATTTATTAATTATGTATTTAAGTGACTATCTTTATATGTTTTACAGATATTAATATATAGATCTCTATATTAACTATAAATATACTATATAATATATATATATATATATAGCCTTATATATATATATATATATATATATATATATATATATATATATATATATATATATATATAAAGTTTGAATAAAGTGAATAAAATGCACTGTACATTTACTAGAGATATGTGCTTGGTGTGCTTTATTTCACAGATTGGGGATTGCATGGTGTTCTTTTTTTTTTTCAACTGATGATTAACAAAATACATAATCTAACCAAATAAGTTGGCTAAATACAATATACGTTTAATTTAGATTAAAAATGAATTCTATGAATATTCTATTTTTATACTATGAAAGCACAAGCATTAGCATTGTGTAAACGTGTTACTGAAATTATATATATCACACAAACACCCCCTTTGGACTTTTCCACATTTTATTGTGTTACAACACGGAATCAACATGGATTTAATTAGGAGTTTTTGTCACTGATCAACACAAAAAAGTTAATAATGTCAAAGTGAAAAATAAAATCTACAAACTGTTAAAAATTAATTACAAATATAAAACAGAAAAAAATTGAGTGCATAAGTATTCACCCCCTTGAGTCAATACTTGGTAGAGGCACATTTGGCAGCAATTACAGCCATGAGTCTATTTGGGTAAGTCTCTACCAGCTTTGCACATCTGGACATTACAATTTTTGTCCATTCTTCTTTGCAAAATTGCTCAAGCTCCGTCAAGTTGGATGGGGACCTTTGGTGAACAGCAATTTTCAACTCTTTCCACATATTCTCAATTGGATTGAGGTCATGGCTTTGACTGGGCCACTCCAGGACATTGACCTTTTTTGTTTTTAAGCCACTCCAGTGTGGCTTTGGCTGTATGTTTGGGGTCATTGTCCTGCTGGAAGATGAATATTCTCCCAAGTCCCAGGTCTCTTGCAGACTTCAGCAGGTTTTCCTCCAGGATTTCTCTGTATTTTGCTGCATCCATTTTGCCATCTTTACAAGCTTTCCAGGCCCTGACACAGAGAAGCATCCCATAGCATGATGCTGCCAACACCATGTTTCACGGTAGGGATGGTTTTCTCAGGATGATGTGCGACATTAGGCTTGCACCAAACATAGCATTTAGAATTGAGGCCAAAAAGGTCTATTTTGGCCTCATCAGACCATAGAATCTTCTTCCACTTGGTCTCAGAGTCTCCCACATACCTTCTGGCAAGCTGTAGTCGAAATTGAGTTTTTTTCAAATGTGGCTTTCTTTTTGCCACTCTCCCATAAAGGCTAGTTTTGTGAAGCACCCGGGCCATAGGCCTCTTGTTGGCTTCCGTGACTTGTGCCCTTCTCGCCTGGATACTCAGTTTTTGAGGATGGCCTGTTGTAGACGGATTCACTGTTGTGCCATATTCTCTCTACTTCTTAATAATGGACTTTACTGTGCTCCGGGGGATATTCAGTGCCTTGAAAATGTGCTTATATCCTACCCCTGATTGGTGCTTTTGAAGAACCTTATTCCGAATTTGCTTTGAATGTTCCTTTGTCTTTATGATGTAGTTTTTTGTTAGGAAATGTACTAACCAACTGTGGGACCTCCCAGAGACAGGTGTATTTAACCTGAAATCATGTGAAACACCTTAATTGCACACAGGTGGACTCCATTCAGCTAATTATGTGACTTCTAAAGACAGTTGGTTGCACAAGAGCTTATTAAGGTGAGTCATAGCAAAGGGGGTGAATACTTATGCAATGAATTATTTTCTGTTTTATATTTGTAATTAATTTAGAATAGTTTGTAGATTTCAGTAACACGTTTACACAATGCTAATGACTTGTGCTTTCATGGTTCAAAAATAGAATATGATTAATGTTTAATGTAAATTAAATTGAACGTATAATTTTGCCGACTTATTTGGTTAGATTATGTATTTTGTTAATCATCAGTTAAAAAAAAAAAAAAAAAAGAACACTATGCAATCTGCAATCTGTGAAATAAAGCACACCAAGCACATATTTCCAGTAAATGTACAGTGCATTTTATTCACTTTATTCAAACTTTATTCACATTTTTTACCTACTATATAAATCCCTGGTCCCTTATTTCTTAACCACAGAATCCTGCCATCATTTATTTTCTTTTTTTTTTTTAATATAATCTTCCCATGTCTTTAAATCATCTCCCTAACTGTACAATTCCAAACATACCCTGGTAATCCTCACTAATGCTTTAAATTAAAAAGAATTTTAATAAATTAAAAAGAATTTTAATACTAGATAGAATAATACAATTATAAATTTGACCATAGCTACTGTAAAACACATGGCTTAATGGAATCTATTTATAGTAAATCAATTCTAGCATCTCCGGTTTATATACAGTACTTAAAATGAAATCCTGGTATACCCATCTGTCATGTTTACTGTGAAACAAACGTTAACCATTAAACTGAATACAAATACAAATTGAATACAAACAGGCTGGCTGCCACTAGGTCTGTTTTGAAGAATAAAAGTGTTTCAGCCCATTGTGTTTTTTAAACTGCCTCTTACTAATACTGAATGTATTTTAAAATAAACACCTGCAACTCTACTGAATTCTGTTTCAGTCATTTAACAACTGTCAACTGTATGTAAAGTATTTCAGTTGTTCTCAAACTGACCTCATGTACACATAGGTTGCCCAGAGGCTGTCTAACATAGTTCTTGAAACTTTTTTCTAGAAACACAGATCCAACATTTACAGTACCAGAACAGCTCTTTTGCCACTGTGGTGAGAGACAGGCCTTGTGATACTTACAGAAAATATGCAGATACTTAAACTTTTGTTTTCACTGTCGTCAAGTTTTATTTTCTAGTTTGAGATTTGCAATTTCCACAGGTATGATACTTGTTACTGGGTGACATAAGCGTGAAAATTCAGTAAAATCAGCTTTAAATGCAAATTAAAGGACTGTCTGGTGATGAACTGTTTATCTTGCCATCTCACTATAAATTAATTTCCAGATGCTAGGACCCTGCCTGAAGTCCTATGTGCAGTAAAATGAGTGAAGAGCTCCAAATACCTGCTGCATAGAAAGCACATCTATAGTGTGGTGTCCAGATAAATCCAAACTAGTCAGGTGAACTGAACAATGCTTCACATGCTATATACAGTGCTGTGAAAAAGTATTTGCCCCCTGTCTGATTTTCTGCATTTTTGCACATTTGTAACATTTAATTTGTTCAGATCTTTTTGTGGGTTGTAGTAGTATATAGAGGGAATCTGAGAGAAAAAATGACACCAAAGTTTGGTGCTTCTTTCATTTGTTTGGTGTGCAAGGTAATCAAACAAGTAATCTTCAGGTGTGAAAAAGTTATTGCCCCCCCTCGTTAACTCAACCCAATTAAAGGAATAATTAGGGTCAGCTGTTTGAGTACTTTGGTTAACAATCAGGCCTGATTTGGGCCAGCCCTGCCCAATGTAAATCTGACTAACTTTTGCCCTTACCATCAGAGTGAAGTTGTCAGCACACAGGTTCTAGAGGCACATCATGCCACAATCAAAAGAAATTCCTGAAGACCTCTGGGAAAAAGGTTGTTGATACCCATCAGTCTGGAAAGTGTTACAAAGCCATTTCTAACGCTCTAGGGCTCCACCAAATTGCAGTCAGAGCCATATTGTCCAAATGGAGAAAGTTTGGGACAGTAGTGAATCTTCCCAGGAATGGCCGTCCTGCCAAAATCTCTCCAAAAGCAAGGCTTAGAATCGTCCACTTTTTTGGCTAACATGGGCCCCGTTATGTCTGGCGAAAACCAGACACTGCATTCCACAGTAAGAACCTCATACCAACAGTCAAGCAGGGTGGTGGTAGTGTCATTATTTGGGGATGCTTTTCTGCATCAGGACCATGGTCGACTTGCCATCATTGAAGGAACTATGAATTCTGCTCTGTATCAGAGAATTCTACAGGAGAATGTCAGGCCATCCGTTCATGAGCTGAAGCTGTAGCGCAGCTGGGTCATGCAGCAAGACAATGATCTGAAACACACAAGCAAGTCTACATCAGAATGGTTAAAGAATAAGAAATTTAAAGTTTTGGAATGGCCTAGTCAAAGTCCAGACCTAAACCCCATTGAGATGTTGTGGCAGGACCTGAAACAAGCAGTCACAATGTCACTGAGTTGAAGCAGTTCTCTATGAAGGAGTGGGCCAAATTCCTCCACGGCGCTGTGAGAGACTGATCAATAACTACAGGAAGCGTTTGGTTGCAGTTATTGCTGCTAAATGTGGCGTAACCAGTTATTGAGTCTAAGGGGACGATTACTTTTTCACACTGGGGCATTGGGTGTTAATAAATAAATGAAATAAGTATCCAAATGTTGTGTTATTTGTTCACTCAGAGTCCCTTTTATCTAATATTAGATTTTGGTTGAATATCCGATAACATTCAGTGTCAAAAATATGCAAAAATGCAGAAAATCAGACAGGGGGCAAATACTTTTTCACGGTACTGTACATGTACTTGGTATTGTGTTGAATTCATGTACACATTCCGAATCAGCTTCTGAGTCGTTTCACTGTTTGTTTTTTCTTTCCCACAGCAGCTATTGCGGTCCCCAGTCTTCCACATGTTCATCCTGAGCATGGTGGCAGTGGATGAGATCGTCTCTGCCAGCAATTACTACAAGGGGGAGAATTACCTGCGCCATTACGATGAGTTTTATCTAGCAGAGG